>NW_028318898.1:0-70000 GCF_062004578.1 Staurois parvus | reverse complement strand
GCTACCGCAAGACTTTTTCATATAAAATATAATAGCGGACTGGAATTCTTCCTCCTTCTTCTTCTTCCTCCTTCTTCTTCCTCCTTCTTCCTCCCTCTTCTTTCTTCTTCCTCCCTCTTCTTCCTTCTTCCTCTTCCTCCTTCTTCTTCCTCCTGCTTCTTCCTTCTTCCTCTTCCTCCTTCTTCTTCCTCCCTCTTCTTCCTTCTTCCTCTTCCTCCTTCTTCTTCCTCCTGCTTCTTCCCTGTCTCTGCAATTATGGGATTAAATGCCGGTCATAGACGGGATGAAAATCGGCCAATTTTTTTACCGTTGGTGGTAACGTCGGCCGATCGAATGACCGATTTTTCTCTTTAAAAAAAAAAAAACGGCCAATTTTCGACCTGTCTATGGCCTGCTTAAGACTTTCATTGGGGTGTGTTCACTTTTGCAACACGGTCTGGGATGAATTTGTTGGGAAAAATACTTCTTTGTGTGCGCAAAGTACCAAATCTTGTGTGCAATCAATGGCCGGAATTTGTGGGAGGAGCTTGTCGTACGGTGTCCCATAGAAAATGTGGTTTCTGAAAGGAAAGGTTTTCCGACAGATGTGCGGGGGTGGACTGGTGTATGCTGAACACTGTATATATATACAGTCAGGTCCATAAATATTGGGACATGGACACAATTCTAACATTTTTGGCTCTATACACCACAATGGATTTGAAATGAAACGAACAAGATGTGCTTTAACTACAGACTGTCAGCTTTAATTTGAGGGTATTTACATCCAAATCAGGTGAACAGTGTAGGATTTACAACAATTTGCATATGTGCCTCCCACTTGCTAAGGGACCAAAAGTAATGGGACAGAATAATAATCATAAATCTAAATTTCACTTTTTAATACTTGGTTGCAAATCCTTTGCAGTCAATGACGGCCTGAAGTGTGGAACGCATAGACATCACCAGACGCTGGGTGTCATCCCTGGTGATGCTCTGCCAGGCCTTTACTACAACTGTCTTCAGTTCCTGCTTGTTCTTGGGGCATTTTCCCTTCAGTTTTGTCTTCAGCAAGTGAAATGCTCAATCGGATTCAGGTCAGGTGATTGGCCATTGCAGAACATTCCACTTCTTTGGTGTCTTTTGCAGTCTGCTTTGGGTCATTGTCCATCTGCACTGTGAAGCGTCCAATGAGTTGTGAAGCATTTGGCTGAATATGAGCCGATAATATTCCCGAAACACTTCACAATTCATCCGGCTGCTTCTGTCAGCCGTCACATCATCAATAAATACAAGAGAAGCAGTTCCATTGGCAGCCATACATGCCCACGCCATGACACTACCACCACCATGATCACTGATGAGGTGGTATGCTGAGGACCATGAGCAGTTCCTTCTCCATACTCTTCTCTTCCCATCACTCTGGTACAAGTTGATGTCGGTCTCATCTGTCCATAGGATGTTGTTCCAGAACTGTGAAGGCTTTTTTACATGTCGTTTGGCAAACTCTAATCTGGCCTTCCTGTTTTTGAGGCTCACCAATGGTTTACATCTTGTGGTGAACCCTCTGTATTCACTCTGGTGAAGTCTTCTCTTGATTGGTGACTTTGACACACATACACCTACCTCCTGGAGGGTGTTCTTGATCCGGCCAACTGTTGTGAAGGGTGTTTTCTTCACCAGGGAAAGAATTCTTCGCTCATCCACCACAGTTGTTTTCCGTGGTCTTCCGGGTCTTTTGGTGTTGCTGAGCTCACCGATGCGTTCCTTCTTTTTAAGAATGTTCCAAACAGTTGTTTTGGCCGCCTAATGTTTTTGCTATCTCTCTGATGGGTTTGTTTTGTTTTTTCAGCCTAATGATGGCTTCACTGATAGTGACAGCTCTTTGGATCTCATCTTGAGAGTTGACAGCAACAGATTCCAAATGCAAATAGCACACTTGAAATGAACTCTGCACCTTTTATCTGCTCATTGTAATTGGGATAATGAGGGAATAACACACACCTGGCCATGGAACAGCTGAGAAGCCAATTGTCCCATTACTTTTGGTCCCTTAACAAGTGGGAGGCACCTATGCAAACTGTTGTAATTCCTACACCGTTCACCTGATTTGGATGTAAATACCCTCAAATTAAAGCTGACAGTCTGCAGTTAAAGCACATCTTGTTCGTTTCATTTCAAATCCATTGTGGTGTATAGAGCCAAAAATGTTAGAATTGTGTCCATGTCCCAATATTTATGGACCTGACTGTATATACTCCTATCCTATGTATGAATATGTAACAATGGCGCGGTGTTCATTGGTTGTATTTTGCCGTTTGAGCAGCTTCCCCCTCTTACAAAATATAATTCCTGTTTTTTTTCTCTGTAAAGGCTGAAATTCTCCAAAAAAATAGCGGCACACCTGGCCGCGGTCACATGACCGGCTCCTCCGCCCGCCTGCAGCTAATAGGGACAGATGATCTCTTCTTTCCCTGAAGAGCGAAGCAGTTTCGGCGCACTGAGGCGTCACCAGGCGGAGGACAGACGCTGCTCATTAGGCGGTCCCGCGAATCATTAGACAGATGCGCATCAGCGAGCGGGAAGCGTTCTCCTATGGCACGGTGATAAATATCGCATTGTCAGGGCTGATGTGATCGCATTAATGAGCGTAAGAACGCATTGTCTGCCCCCCCCCACCGCCACCACCGCTGCCGCCTGTTTACCTTCGTTCTTCAAGACTTAAAGGACAAGTCGACTCTGATTACAGAAAAAAAAATGCTAACGACGACATTCACAGCAATGGTGGGAGGAGAGAGCCGAGCTGTGATGGGGGGGCGAGATTCCCCAATGCTCAGCGAACTTCCTGCCAAGAGATGGAACTCAGCCTGACGTGTCCGACTGCATGGGAGACTAAAGTGGACCCATCACTAACACTCAACTTTGTAGAAGGAGGAGGGGGCGTTTCCTCAGTCCCCCCTCCCCCAGTGATCAGACTGTACACTGTAACTTTGTAGAAGGAGGAGGAGGCATTTCCTCAGTCTCCTCCCCCAGTGATCAGACTGTACACTGTAACTTTGTAGAAGGAGGAGGAGGCATTTCCTCAGTCTCCCCTCCCCCAGTGATCAGACTGTACATTGTAACTTTGTAGAAGGAGGAGGGGGCGTTTCCTCAGTCTCCCCTCCCCCAGTGATCAGACTGTACATTGTAACTTTGTAGAAGTTGTCTCTGCCCCCTACCCACCCCTGAGTACTGTCCTTTGTCTCCACCCCCTACCCACCTCTGAGTACTGTCCCTTGTCTCTGCCCCCTACCCACCTCCGAGTACTGTCCTTTGTCTCCGCCCCCTACCCACCTCCGAGTACTGTCCTTTGTCTCCGCCCCCTACCCACCTCCGAGTACTGTCCCTTGTCTCCGCCCCCTACCCACCTCTGAGTACTGTCCCTTGTCTCCGCCCCTACCCACCTCCGAGTACTGTTCATTTTCTCCACCCCCTACCCACCTCCGAGTACTGTCCCTTGTCTCTGCCCCCTACCCACCTCCGAGTACTGTCCCTTGTCTCCGCCCCCTACCCACCTCTAAATACTGTCCCTTGTCTCCGCCCCCTACCCACCTCCAAGTACTGTCCCTTGTCTCCGCCCCTTACCCACCTCCGAGTACTGTCCCTTGTCTCCGCCCCTACCCACCTCTGAGTACTGTCCCTTGTCTCCGCCCCCTACCCACCTCCGAGTATTGTCCCTTGTCTCCGCCCCCTATCCACCCCTGAGTACTGTCTCTTGTCTCCGCCCCTACCCACCTCTGAGTACTGTCCCTAGTCTCCGCCCCTACCCACCTCCGAGTACTGTCCCTAGTCTCCGCCCTCTACCCACCTCCGAGTATTGTCCCTTGTCTCCGCCCCCTACCCTCCTCCGAGTACTGTCCCTTGTCTCTGCCCCCTACCCACCTCTGAGTACTGTCCCTTGTCTCCGCCCCTACCCACCTCCGAGTACTGTCCCTAGTCTCCGCCCTCTACCCACCTCCGAGTATTGTCCCTTGTCTCCGCCCCCTACCCTCCTCCGAGTACTGTCCCTTGTCTCTGCCCCCTACCCACCTCCGAGTACTGTCCTTTGTCTCCGCCCCCTACCCACCTCCGAGTACTGTCCTTTGTCTCCGCCCCCTACCCACCTCCGAGTACTGTCCCTTGTCATGAGCTGTCTTGTAATGAAGTCCTTGAAGCGCAGTTTTGCTGACTTATTAAAAAAAATGATGGTTCCCCACTTCCTTCATTGGTGTCCCCCCCCTCCCCCATGTGACCACAGCCATTGATTGATGTTCATTGGTCACTAGAAGAGTCCAACCTCATACTTTCATAGTAGAACCCCCCCCCCCCCCCCAAGGACCAAGGTCACAAATGTGGAGTTGATCTCATTGGAGGTGACATTTATACTCGGATGTTATATATGTGCAGATCGATGACAGGTGCTCTTTATTCGGCGCTCGCATTGACCTCCTGTGTGTTGGTTCTAGGCTCTGTGCCAGCGGTGGGGGGAGGATGGGGGGGTGTCGGTCTTCCTCGCGTCTTGCGGTTTTAAATTCCCCTTTTCAGGCCGTATTTTCTGGCGCGGAGTTGTAACCGACTTCCCGATGTCTGTTTCTCGCTGATCTGTGGCTCCCTCCTGAATTGCGTCCAATCCAGCGGTACGCGTCGGAGTCGGGAATTTATCTTCTGCTTCCCCGAGCAGCCAATCTCCGCCGTGTAATCCCGCTTCTCTCATCGACTTCGCGGATTTATGTCATGTGACGCCGCGGATAAAGTGGGCGGGATCTGTCACCGATTACGGGGGGGCTCAGATGGACCAACTGCAGTCCTCGTCCTCAGTTTGGCTGGTGTGTGGTGTCTGCATTGGCCAATTGGGTCATCCAGTCCTGAGATCTATGCCGGCCATAGACGGTTCGTTTATCGGCTGATTTTCGCGGTTCCTCCTCGTTTCGTTTATCGGTCATGCTGGAAAATTCGTAAAAAACGGCCGATTTTCGAAATCATTGGCGGCAACATCAGTTTACGGAATGAACGATGTTTCGTTTTTTGGCCCAAAAATTGGCCAATAAAACGAACCGTCTATGGCCTGCATTACACAGCCCTGCCTGGAAGGGTAGGAGACCTGATTTTATATCCATCCAGTCCTGAGATTTACACAGCTCTGCCACACAGCACAGTCCTGTCTGGAAGGGCAGGAGACTTGATTTTCTATGTTGCCATTCCAGGTCTTGTCCCTCCCCCCAGCCAGTGATTGGACCGCGAAAGGAGAAGCAGAAGACTGATGAGCTCATCTCCATTTCACTCTGCTCTCCTCTGCTATCAGCGTGTTCCTTTTCAGGAAATTTGCATTTCACATTTGGCTCTGACCATTTAGCAGCTCAGAATATAACTGTCACTTTTTTTGCACAGCTTGGTCAATTCCAGGAAGTGGAAAAATAGTAGATCTACAGATAGGATCAACACAGGACGAACACTACCAGCACCATCTAGTGGCCATAATGTGCTACTTTCCTAAATCACTCTCTTCTGTTCAAATGAAAAAAACATTCAACCTGGAGAGAAAATAGCCAAGCAACATTTGATTTTGCCCACATTTGCACAGAACGAACACACATGCAGTTTCACAGGATGAACTTTTATTTTTAGAAATTGCTATTGGCAGACTGCATCATACAAGTCATTTTTTTTTATAATTGATTATAATTTTTCTATTAATTGTTTTTATTTTTTATTATTTATCTATTTATTTGTATTATAATTTATTATTATTTTTTTTTTATTACTATTATTTTTATGCATTTATTATGTATTAAGTATTTAATATTTGTTATGATTATTGTATTGATAATTATTATTTTTATTATTATATTAGTATTATTTTTATTTTTTATTATTATTATTTTTATCTTTTTATGATGTATTAATTATTTAATATTTGTTATGATTATTGTACTAATAATTATTATTTTTATTATTATGATTTAGTTATAATTTAAAAAAAAAATCAATTTATTTTAAAGTTTTAGTTACTGTGTTTATTTTATTATTATTATTATTATTATTATTATTATCATTATGATTATTATTATGTTTATTATTCTGTTTAGTATTTTTATTTTTTTTTTATGTATTTTTTAATATTTTTTATTATTAGTATTATATCATCAATAATAATAATTTGTATTAATTTGTATTATTTTTTTAATATAATTTTTTATTAATAGTTTCATTTGTTTATTATTTTCTTTTATTCATTAATTAATTTTTTTGTGTACAGCGACACTTTCATTTGATCCGCCGTAATCAGCCCGCGGCTCGGTAATTCTTGCCTTCCCCCGTCCCCTCGTCTCAGTGTGAGTGTCCTCGGCGCGGGTGATTGGCAGTTGGAAAGTGGCGGTTGAACGTGTTGGGGTCACTGTGAGGACTCGGGATGAATTGTCGGTCAATGGCAGACAGTTGTACACACAGACGCGCTCTCTTATATACACACCGTGTCGGCGGACTCCTTATATGGACGCGCGTCTCGGGGGAGACTGACAGCCCGTCTGCGTGCGCTGAGTACCGCCGACCCCAATGTAAATAGAAGGGGGGGGGCACCTCTGAAAGATCAGCCGAGGAGATGAAAGCCGAGTACATCCACCCCCCCCCAGGCGAGAAGTCGACTCCTTGTTCTGCGCCCCCCCCCCCTCCGCCGCGACTCCTCCACTCACATACACGCAGTCCACGTGCGGAATACTTTCTCGCTAATAACCTCCTGTAGCCTCCTTCCAGTCCTCGCCCGCCGCAGGCCGGAGGTGCCGCTGTGAATTTTTATGCGTTGTTTACAGATATCGGCACCTTATTAGGGAAATGCGCCGTTCGCTGCTTTGCCCGTTTTTTTTTCGGTGGATGGCGTGGCTAGGAGACGTTGTCTGGGGGTCGGTCTCCGAAGCTTTGTAGAGCCGCAGAGGGCGGGGTGGGAATATTGGCGCCGAATCCTGTTGAGCCCCCGAAGCTGGGAGTTTTTGGGAAGGATACGGCGCTAACGTTTAATTGGCTATCGAGTTAAAGTGTAAGATATCCGTCCTCATCAGTCTGATATGTGAGTGCGGCGCAGATGTGGACGGACATACCACCATAGTGACCGGCCTACCCAACACCGGGCAATGGGTACAAATTCCACGGCGTGATGGGGGGGGGGAATAGTGGAGGGAATGAGTACAACGCATGATGGGGGGGGGGAATAGTGGAGGGAATGAGTGCAACGCATGATGGGGGGGGGGGGAATAGTGGAGGGAATGAGTACAACCCATGATGGGGGGGAGGGGAAAAGTGGAGGGAATGAGTACAACGCATGATGGGGGGGAGGGGAAAAGTGGAGGGAATGAGTACAACGCATGATGGGGGGGAGGGGAAAAGTGGAGGGAATGAGTACAACGCATGATGGGGGGGAGGGGAACAGTGGAGGGAATGAATACAACGCATGATGGGGGGAGGGGAATAGTGGAGGGAATGAGTACAACGCATGATGGGGGGGAGGGGAATAGTGGAGGGAATGAGTACAACGCATGATGGGGGGAGGGGAAAAGTGGAGGGAATGAGTACAACGCATGATGGGGGGGAGGGGAAAAGTGGAGGGAATGAGTACAACCCATGATGGGGGGGAGGGGAAAAGTGGAGGGAATGAGTACAACGCATGATGGGGGGGAGGGGAAAAGTGGAGGGAATGAGTACAACGCATGATGGGGGGGAGGGGAAAAGTGGAGGGAATGAGTACAACGCATGATGGGGGGGAGGGGAACAGTGGAGGGAATGAATACAACGCATGATGGGGGGAGGGGAATAGTGGAGGGAATGAGTACAACGCATGATGGGGGGAGGGGAATAGTGGAGGGAATGAGTACAACGCATGATGGGGGGGAGGGGAATAGTGGAGGGAATGAGTACAACGCATGATGGGGGGAGGGGAATAGTGGAGGGAATGAGTACAACGCATGATGGGGGGAGGGGAATAGTGGAGGGAATGAGTACAACGCATGATGGGGGGAGGGGAATAGTGGAGGGAATGAGGACAACGCATGATGGGGGGAGGGGAATAGTGGAGGGAATGAGTACAACGCATGATGGGGGGGAGGGGAATAGTGGAGGGAATGAGGACAACGCATGATGGGGGGAGGGGAATAGTGGAGGGAATGAGTACAACGCATGATGGGGAAGTAGTGCAATGAATACGTCGTAGTCGTGTCGTGAATGAGCACAACGCATCTATTGCAAACATCGCCTTGGGGTTGGTTCACGGCTCTGCATTATTATTATTTTTATGTTTTTATGATGTATTTAGTATTTAATATTTGTTATGATGATTATTGTACAAATAATAATTATTTTTATTATTATTATGATTTAGTTATAATTTAAAAAAAAATTTCAATTTATGGACTGGTGACTACATACTATGGACTGGGGACTAGTGGCTACAGACTATGGACTGGGGACTAGGGGCTACAGCCTATGCACTGGGGGCTACAGCCTATGCACTGGGGGCTACAGACTATGCACTGGGGGCTACAGACTATGGACTGGGGACTAGGGGCTACAGACTATGGACTGGGGGATAGGGGCTACAGACTATGGACTGGGGACTAGGGGCTACAGACTATGGACTGGGGGATAGGGGCTACAGACTATGGACTGGGGACTAGGGGCTACAGACTATGGACTGGGGACTAGTGGCTACAGACTATGGACTGGGGACTAGTGGCTACAGACTATGGACTGGGGACTAGGGACTACAGACTATGGACTGGGGACTAGTGGCTACAGACTATGGACTGGGGACTAGTGGCTACAGACTATGGACTGGGGACTAGTGGCTACAGACTATGGACTGGGGACTAGTGGCTACAGACTATGGACTGGGGACTAGTGGCTACAGACTATGGACTGGGGACTAGTGGCTACAGACTATGGACTGGGGACTAGTGGCTACAGACTATGGACTGGGGACTAGTGGCTACAGACTATGGACTGGGGACTAGTGGCTACAGGGACTATGGACTGGGGACTAGTGGCTACAGACTATGGACTGGGGACTAGGGACTACAGACTATGGACTGGGGACTAGTGGCTACAGACTATGGACTGGGGACTAGTGGCTACAGACTATGGACTGGGGACTAGGGACTACAGACTATGGACTGGGGACTAGTGGCTACAGACTATGGACTGGGGACTAGTGGCTACAGACTATGGACTGGGGACTAGTGGCTACAGACTATGGACTGGGGACTAGGGACTACAGACTATGGACTGGGGACTAGTGGCTACAGACTATGGACTGGGGACTAGTGGCTACAGACTATGGACTGGGGACTAGGGGCTACAGACTATGGACTGGGGACTAGTGGCTACAGACTATGGACTGGGGACTAGTGGCTACAGACTATGGACTGGGGACTAGGGGCTACAGACTATGGACTGGGGACTAGTGGCTACAGACTATGGACTGGGGACTAGTTGCTACAGACTATGCACTGGGGGATAGGGGCTACAGATAATGGACTAAGGACTAGGGGCTACAGACTATGCACTGGGGGATAGGGGCTACAGATAATGGACTAAGGACTAGGGGCTACAGACTATGGACTGGGGACTAGGGGCTACAGACTATGGACTGGGGACTAGGGGCTACAGACTATGGACTGGGGACTAGGGGCTACAGACTATGGACTGGGGACTAGTGGCTACAGACTATGGACTGGGGACTAGGGGCTACAGACTATGGACTGGGGACTAGGGGCTACAGACTATGGACTGGGGACTAGGGGCTACAGATAATGGACTAAGGACTAGGGGCTACAGACTATGGACTGGGGACTAGGGGCTACAGACTATGCACTGGGGGCTACAGACTATGCACTGGGGGCTACAGACTATGGACTGGGGGCTACAGACTATGGAATTGGGGCTACAGACTATGGATTGGGGACTGGGGGCTACAGACTATGCACTGGGGGCTACAGACTATGGACTGGGGGCTACAGACTATGGACTTGGGGCTACAGACTATGGATTGGGGACTGGGGGCTACAGACTATGCACTGGGGGCTACAGACTATGGACGTGGGGCTACAGACTATGGACTGGGGGCTACAGACTATGGACTGGGGGCTACAGACTATGGACTTGGGGCTACAGACTATGGACTTGGGGCTACAGACTATGGACTGGGGGCTACAGACTATGGACTGGGGGCTACAGACTATGGACTGGGGGCTACAGACTATGAACTGGGGGCTAGACTGAGACATTATAGAGAAAACAAAGTGTGAAGATTCCCTTCAATCATCCAGTCATGTGACTGATTTTCTCTGCCTTTTGATTGGATAGTTACAGTTATTCTGTTGCATCTACCAATTCTCAGCTGTAGCGGCTGCATTCATTTTCTTTTTTTCAGACTTGCTTTCCTTTTTATTCACCTGGTGATCCGGCCAGTAAATATGTCCTATTACAACAGAACAAGCTGTGCTGCAAATGTAGCAGTTAAAGTTTTAAGACAAATCATTTCCCCTGACAGGGGGCGCTGACAACGATCAGCTTTTATTTATTGATGTAAAATCTTTCAACCCAAAAGGAACAGGGGGAGGAAACTGGAGACAACCCATGCGAGAACATGCAAACTCCATGCAGATAGCGTCCCAACTGAGGACCCCAGTGCTGTGAGGCAGATGTACTGATCACTGAGCCGTTGTGCTGCCCGGCAGGCGCTCCCATGTCCCCTCCATCACAGATCCTAAAAATAGGCGGATTTTTCCTCTCCTCCTCCGGAGTTTCGGAAGTTCCCTGCCCCCCCTCCCCTCAGCTGCCCCCCCCCTCCCCTCAGCTGCCCCCCCCTCCCCTCAGCTGCCCCCCTCTGGAATGCGGGGGAGGTTGCACTCCAGTACTGCGCCCCTCTGTCTGTCACTTTGTATCATCGGTTGGTCGGTGACCGGAGCGCCCCCTGTGCTCTGCCCATTGTATATCTGATATCCGGGACCCCCCAGAGCACCTGCCCGCCATCCAATCCCCCCCCCCATACCTCACATACCCCCCCCATGCAGATCTCACCGCATTCCAGCCGCAGATCGGGGCGCAGTTGTTGGGAAAATGTAACTCAATTCTTATCCGAGATGAAAAGTCGGGCAGCTGCCGGGGATCCGAGGATCCGATGTGTCTTCCCTGTGTGAGCGATCGCCGCAAAACGTTACATTGTGTCACAACGTCAGATAAATGGCGCCCCGCAAATTGTACTGCAGAGCACTTGTGACCTCCTGGGGGGGAGGGGGGGGAGGAAAGTTCTACAAATATTGTCTGTAGTTACTCCTGTACTATGTCCGCAGTCTCTGGTCATCTCCTGTACTGTGTCCGCAGTCTCTGGTCATCTCCTGTACTGTGTCCGCAGTCTCTGGTCATCTCCTGTACTATGTCCGCAGTCTCTGGTCATCTCCTGTACTGTGTCCGCAGTCTCCGGTCATCTCCTGTACTGTGTCCGCAGTCTCTGGTCATCTCCTGTACTGTGTCCGCAGTCTCTGGTCATCTCCTGTACTGTGTCTGCAGTCTCTGGTCATCTCCTGTACTGTGTCTGCAGTCTCTGGTCATCTCCTGTACTGTGTCCGCAGTCTCTGGTCATCTCCTGTACTGTGTCCGCAGTCTCTGGTCATCTCCTGTACTGTGTCCGCAGTCTCTGGTCATCTCCTGTACTGTGTCCGCAGTCTCTGGTCATCTCCTGTACTGTGTCCGCAGTCTCTGGTCATCTCCTGTACTATGTCCGCAGTCTCTGGTCATCTCCTGTACTGTGTCTGCAGTCTCTGGTCATCTCCTGTACCGTCTGCAGTCTCTGACCATCTCCTGTACTGTGTCCGCAGTCTCTGGCCATCCCCTGTACTGTGTCCGCAGTCTCTGACCGTCTCCTGTACTGTGTCCGCAGTCTCTGGTCATCCCCTGTACTGTGTCCGCAGTCTCTGGTCATCTCCTGTACTGTGTCCGCAGTCTCTGGTCATCTCCTGTACTGTGTCCGCAGTCTCTGACCGTCTCCTGTACTGTGTCCGCAGTCTCTGGTCATCCCCTGTACTGTGTCCGCAGTCTCTGGTCATCCCTGTACTGTGTCCGCAGTCTCTGGCCATCCCCTGTACTGTGTCCGCAGTCTCTGACCGTCTCCTGTACTGTGTCCGCAGTCTCTGGTCATCCCCTGTACTGTGTCCGCAGTCTCTGGTCATCTCCTGTACTGTGTCCGCAGTCTCTGGTCATCTCCTGTACTGTGTCCGCAGTCTCTGACCGTCTCCTGTACTGTGTCCGCAGTCTCTGACCGTCTCCTGTACTGTGTCTGCAGTCTCTGGTCATCTCCTGTACTGTGTCCGCAGTCTCTGACCGTCTCCTGTACTATGTCTGCAGTCTCTGACCACTTGAAGACCCTAATATCAGGTAGGCTGCACCCCCCCCCCCCCGGTGGGTTTCCATGGTCCTTCATGTGTGGGGTTTATGTTTCTTCTTGGCACATGATCACCCCAGCACAATGGATGAACAATGGACGGGCTCTTTGTGCTGCTTCTCCCACTTCCAGTCAGGGCTCTGCTGTACAAGGATACCAGGTCGCATTCCATCGCTCGCATTTAATGAGACGTCGCTGAATACAAATCTTTATTAATGCATTTATTTTACATCTGGATTGAAGACGAGATCAGAGTATGAAGAGCGCCCCCCCCGCCCCTCCCCTCCCCCCCAGGAGATCCCGATCACCTGTGATAGACGTCTTCTCACACGCCGCCGTCATGGGAGCGTCTGGTAACATTTCTGCGCATTAATTCCCGCCCAGCCGAGTGGGTGTTTTAAATCAACATTTCCATTTTGCAAATAAACTCGCATTATCCCCCACCGGGCCCCGATTGACTCCGCCGCCGCCTGCAGCCCATCGAACAAATATTGTCCCCCCCCTCCCCCTCCCCCTCCCCCAGAGGATGCGTTATTAGGAATTCAGACCTCTTCCTATTTATTCGGAGCGAGGAGCGCGCAGCGGGCCGAGGAGCTGACAGACGCACAGCACGGCGCCTGATATCACCTGTAGCGAGCGCGCGGAGGGAGGGTGTCGCACGTCTCGGAGTTTTCTTTATAAATGGAATTATCTCCCTCGTGTGTTCCGCCAAACGCCTTTTATTTACACCACTTAGGGTTCCGAGCCGCCGGAACGTCGCTTTCCTGATCCCATTTATTTCCTGCGTTCACAAAAATACTACAGAGCTCCATAGATCCCTGATGGCGGACATTCTGCGAGCGACTTGTGAGCGTCCGATAGGAAGAGCGCCGGGAATCCGAAGAGTCCGAAGTTATCTGCTACGACTTTTATCCCTCCCCATGTAATCTGACCGTGTATGTGGCAATTCCATAGAACAGCCGTTCTCCACCATTGGTGTCAGTGAGAGGAATGGGGCCCCATCATTGGTGTCAGTGGGAGGAATAGTGCCCCATCATTGGTGTCAGTGGGAGGAATAGTGCCCCATCATTGGTGTCAGTGGGAGGAATAGTGCCCCATCATTGGTGTCAGTGGGAGGAATAGTGCCCCATCATTGGTGTCAGTGGGAGGAATAGTGCCTCATCATTGGTGTCAGTGGGAGGAATAGTGCCCCATCATTGGTGTCAGTGGGAGGAATAGTGCCCCATCATTGGTGTCAGTGGGAGGAATAGTGCCTCATCATTGGTGTCAGTGGGAGGAATAGTGCCCCATCATTGGTGTCAGTGGGAGGAATAGTGCCCCATCATTGGTGTCAGTGGGAGGAATAGTGCCCCATCATCGGTGTCAGTGGGATGAATAGTGTCCCATCATTGGTGTCAGTGGGAGGAATAGTGTCCCATCATCGGTGTCAGTGGGAGGAATAGTGTCCCATCATCGGTGTCAGTGGGATGAATAGTGTCCCATCATCGGTGTCAGTGGGAGGAATAGTGTCCCGTCATCGGTGTCAGTGGGAGGAATAGTGTCCCATCATCGGTGTCAGTGGGAGGAATAGTGTCCCATCATTGGTGTCAGTGGGAGGAATAGTGTCCCATCATTGGTGTCAGTGGGAGGAATAGTGTCCCGTCATTGGTGTCAGTGGGAGGAATAGTGTCCCGTCATTGGTGTCAGTGGGAGGAATAGTGCCCCATCATTGGTGTCAGTGGGAGGAATAGTGTCCCATCATTGGTGTCAGTGGGAGGAATAGTGCCCCATCATTGGTGTCAGTGGGAGGAATAGTGCCCCATCATTGGTGTCAATGGGAGGAATAGTGCCCCATCATTGGTGTCAGTGGGAGGAATAGTGTCCCATCATTGGTGTCAGTGGGAGGAATAGTGCCCCATCATTGGTGTCAGTGGGAGGAATAGTGTCCCATCATTGGTGTCAGTGGGAGGAATAGTGCCCCATCATTGGTGTCAGTGGGGGGAATAGTGCCTCATCATTGGTGTCAGTGGGAGGAATAGTGCCCCATCATTGGTGTCAGTGGGAGGAATAGTGCCTCATCATTGGTGTCAGTGGAAGGAATAGTGCCTCATCATTGGTGTCAGTGGAAGGAATCATGCCACATGAAGTAAAAATCAGGCTTGTAGCGGGAGTGGAAGGTGATGAGTGGGAGGTACTTGGATGAGCCTATAGGAGGTGGGAGAGCTGGAGGCGGGGCAGTGGCACAGAGGCAGTTGTATTGCAGATTCTGAAACGCGTAGTCACCCTCCTTCCATCCTGTGCACAGGGGCGGGTCTTTTCAGTCCGGGAATATTGTCTACAGGCGGGTTGGGGTGGAGATCCCCTTTAAGTCCCGATCCTCTGCCGTCACATTATTTATATTTTCCTTTGTAATAATCTCCCTGTTTGCAGTCAGCCGTCCCCTCCGCCATGTATATTGCAGAAGAGAAAATGATCTCCGGGGGCCCCGGGGCACAACGCGTCGGCCGGAGCCGGGAGATTTGGTTTCCTTGACCTTGGGGCAACCTTGAGCGCTTCCCTTGTATGCAGCTGGTGTCGTCTGAGCGCAAAATATTCAGTGGCGGCATCGGATGCTCAGCGGCGTCATGGGAGGCAACAGGCGGGAGCTCGGCCCCTCCCACTTAACCCTGTGATCTATGGAGACTCTTCGGACTGGGTAGCCTCGAGGTAGAAGGCGGGGCATTAAAGCGCAACTCCGCACAAAACCAGCATTGGCTGCCGAAAAAAATAATTTTCACTCTAGAGGCTATTTTTTTTTCTGGCACTAGATGGCGTTAGTCTACGAGCCAGTATCATTTAACCCACTTCCTCTGAGCCCAGGTTGTCCTGGACCCACCTCCTTCCTGTGACTGGATAGTGAAAGGAGAAGCAGCACAGTGATGGGCTCACCTCTATCTCTCTGTCACTCTGCTCTCTCCTCCTATCGGCATGCTTCTGGTCTCTACATGAACTGATTGGCTCCTTGTGCTGCTTCACATTCCAATAGCCACTCACAGGACTTGAAATGAATAATTAGGCAAACAGGCGCATTTATTGGTGATCTCCGATACATTTGCACAAAATTACGGGACAAAGGATCCCCAGAGCACTGGGGTGTAGCTACAGAACCAACATCTTCATTGTAAGGCTGATTCGTCTGATTAAAGCGGAGTTCCACCCAAAAGTAGAAGCTCCACTTATCTGCCCCCCCACCCCCCCTGCACTGTCACCCTTTGGGGGGGGGGGGAGCGGGTACCTGGTTTTGAAAGGTACCTGTGCCCACTTCCGGTACAGTTTGCTGCAGCGAATGGATCTAGAATTTCCCCCCCCCCTCCCCTCCCCACAGCAGCCTTCCAGGACACTTCCGTGGTCCCTGAGGACTGCTGCCCATTCACAAAGTGCAGCGCGCTTCGCACGTAGGAGGCCTTGCGACTTCACCGCCGGTTTCCCTCAGCCCGGGTTCACACCTATGCGTTTTCCGCTGCATTTTGCAGAAACGCACAGCAGTCCATTTAATACGACTTCCTATGGGACACGCTCACATCTCCGCGTTTTCACCCCGCTGCGTTTTTTGGAAAGGGGCGGGGACTATTTTAAAAGCAAAAAGTTGCATTTTTGGTTCTACAGACTTCAATGGAGACGCTGCAGAAAAGCATGTAGTGCTTTTTTGATGTGTTTTTGACGCGTTTTTCATGCGTTTTGCATTTTATTCTGCCCAGCAACAAGTTGAAAAAAAAACCAAAATACATAAAAAAAAGCAAAAACGCATAAAAAACGCAAAATGCACCGCAAAAACGCATCAAACGCTAACCGCATAGGTGTGAACCTAGCCTTGGTCAAGATGGCGGCACCAGCACCTGACAGCGGGTTGAAGAATCGGCTCGGGGTGGGGACACCGCTAGGCCTCCGGAGAGGTAAGTGCCCCGACATTAAGGGCCAGTTAACACCATAGAAATGCATTCCGGATGTGTTTCTGCATTGCGCATTTTTCATTCCGCTGCATTTTTTCTGCGTTCCAGTTCACTTTTTCCCCCTCTCTTTTTCTTTGAATTTAAATAGGGACATGTGCGTTCCGGTGCATTTTTGATGCGTTTTACCACTTGGTTCTGTGCAGGAAAAATGCAGCCCATTCTACTTTTTTTTTTTCTCCAACCGGAACGCACCGGAACTGCAAGCGCTGATGTGAACGATGACACTGACAGCCGCATCACCTACTTTCTGTGCGTTTTGGATGCAGAAAAAAAGCAACTGAAACCCATGTAGAGTGAACCGGCCCTCAGAGTCAGCAACTGCAGTATTTGTAGCTGTTGACTTTTTGTATGTGGGGGGCGGGGCGGGGCCGGAACGATTTAAGGCTCGACATGTTTGGCATCTATTTACTCGGCACAACCTAATTCTGAATTCTTTACCAACCAGCAGTTATGTTTTGTGTTTTGTGTGCCCTAAAATTAACCTTTTTACTGAAAATTTGCATATATGATATCTCTCGCACCAGCGGCGGACTGACCATTTGGAAACTCGGGCACTGCCCGAGGGCCCGGGGTCAGTAGGGGGCCCCATGAGATGCCCCTGGTACCTTTTTCATAGTCTTTTTTGAGTTTGGGCAAGGACACAGGGGCCCCATGATCCCCTATTGCCCGGGGGCCCCATGAGTTGTCAGTCCGCCCCTGTCTCGCACTGATACTGTGTAACATAAAAAAATTGGAACTTCTACTATTTTATTCTCCGGGATCTCTGCTTTCAGGAAATATGTAATGTGTGTGGGGGAGGGGGGGGGCTTAAGTAATCTGCAGACCTACATTTTTTTTTTCAACAGGTGCAAAAAACCCCCCCGGAAAAACGGCTCCGGCGGTGAAAGGATTCTCCTGCGATAAAGGATGACTGGTCGTTTTGTGTCGGTTGGGGTTTCTCTCATCAAAGACGCAAACTGAGAGCCTTGGAAACCTGAAAATGTTTCTTGAACGATGTATTTTTAGAAAGCCCATTTTTTTAAGCCCTTATCACAATGAATGAAGAAATAAATTCGATGCAAAGTCGCCATTATTGCCTGGATTGGATGTAGGTTGTGTAACATCTGCAACCCTCCCCCCCCCCTTTTTTGTGGTTACTCATAGGCCGTAGATGGCGCCACAGCGCTCGGCAGACTTGCAGCTGACTTGTTTGTGTGCCCAAAAATTCGCTTTAGTGCTTTTTTTTTTTTTCTACTGAAAACTTGCACACGGCAAACCCTCGCGCCGATATTGTGGAACAGAAAAAATTGGAACAATTTTATTCTCTAGGATCTCTGCTTTCAGGAGATATGTAATGTTTGTGGGGGGGGGGGCTGGTTAAGTAATCTGCAGACCTAAAATTATTTCTTTTTTTAACGCGTGCGAAAAAACTCCCGCAAAGACGTCTCCGGCGGCGAAAGGATTATCCTGCGATAAAGGATGACTGGTCGTTTTGTGTCGGTTGGGGTTTCTTTCATCAAAGTCGCAAACTGAGAGCCTTGGAATCCTGAAAATGTTTCATGAACGATGTATTTTTCGAAAGCCCATTTTTTTTTTTTAACCTTGATCACAATGAATGAAGAAATAAATTTGATGCCAAGTCGCCATAATCACCTGAATTGGATGCAGGTTGTGTAATATCTGCCGCCCCCCCCCCCTTTTTGCGTTTACTCATAGACCGTAAATGGCGCCACAGCGCTCGGCAGACTTGCAGCTGACTTGTTTGTGTGCCCAAAAATTAACTTGAACCCTCGCGCCGATATTGTGGAACATAAAAGATTGTAACAATTGTATTCTCCGGGATCTCTGCTTTCAGGAAATATATAATGTTTGGAGGGGTTAAGCAATCTTTAGGCCTGAAATTATTTCTTTTTTTAACACGTGAAAAACCCCCCCCCCCCGCAAAGATGGCTCCGGCGGCGAAAGGATTCTCCTGCGATAAAGGATGACTGGTCGGTTTGTGTCGGTTTTGGTTTCTGTCATCAAAGACGCAAACTGAGAGCCTTGGAAACCTGAAGATGTTTCATGAACGATGAATTTTTAGAAAGCCCATTTTTTTTAGCTCTGATCAGAATGAATGAAGAAATAAATTCGATGCCAAGTCGCCATTATCGCCTGGATTGGACGCAGGTTGTATAATATCTGCCACCCCCCCCCCTCCTTTTTGCAGTTACTCATAGACCGTAGATGGTGCCACAGCGATCGGCAGACTTGCAGCTGACTTGTTTGTGTTTCCTAAAATTAACTTGAACCCTCGCGCCGATATCACAGAACATAAAAGATTGTAACAATTGTATTCTCCGGGATCTCTGCTTTCAGGAAATATATAATGTTTGGAGGGGGGGGTTAAGCAATCTTTAGGCCTGAAATTATTTCTTTTTTTTACACGTGAAAACCCCCCCCCCCCCCGCAAAGATGGCTCCGGCGGCGAAAGGATTCTCCTGCGATAAAGGATGACTGGTTGTTTTGTGTCGGTTTTGGTTTCTGTCATCAAAGACGCAAACTGAGAGCCTTGGAAACCTGAAGATGTTTCATGAATGGCCAAGTCGCCATTATCGCCTGGATAGGATGCAGGTTGTATAATATCTGCCACCCCCCCCCCCCCCTTTTTGCGTTTACTCATAGACCGTAGATGGCGCCACAGCGATCGGCAGACTTGCAGCTGACTTGTTTGTGTTTCCTAAAATTAACTTGAACCCTCGCGCCGATATTGTGGAACATAAAAGATTGTAACAATTGTATTCTCCGGGATCTCTGCTTTCACGAAATATGTTATGTGTGGGGGGGGGGTTAAGCAATCTTTAGGCCTGAAATGTTTTCTTTTTTTAACACGTGAACCCCCCCCCCCGCAAAGATGGCTCCAGCGGAGAAAGGATTCTCCTGCGATAAAGGATGACTGGTCGGTTTGTGTCGGTTGGGGTTTTTCTCATCAAAGACGCAAACTGAGAGCCTTGGAAACCTGAAGATGTTTCCTGAACGATGAATTTTTCGAAAGCCCATTTTTTTTTAGCCCTGATCAGAATGAATGAAGAAATAAATTCGATGCCAAGTCGCCATTATCACCTGGATTATGTAATATCCATCGCCACCCCCGCGCCTTTGCGGTTACTCATAGATTGCAGCTGACTCGTCTGTCAGAATCGGTTTCCAGCGACTCCGTCGCCCGCCAGCGAATCACTTTGAAGAGAAGCGGACTTGTAACATATAATAAAATGATAACCCTTTGATCCTGGGGGGGGGGGGAGGGGGAGGGGGTCCCTTCTCTATGAAAGGAGTTAAACGCGAGATGCGGGGAAAAAAGGTGACGCCGCGGGCGGCTTAGCGAGAGATGTTTGGGGGCCTATTGAAGCAGCGCCTGGAAACAGCTGACGGGGGATGGAAGGGGATTAAAGCATTCTTTGGGAATCACACAATGGCTAAGGGGGGGGGGAGGGGGAACAATACAGAGGCTTTGGTGGAATAACCCCATCGTGTGACCCCCCCCACACCCCACCCCCCATCAAAGAGGGGAGGGGGGGGGGCAGGAGTGACAAGAGGGGAGCCCTGGGATGGCTGTGCAGAGATTTCTACAGATCAGCAGGTGTCCGGATCGCTCAGTGCAGACAGGCGGACTTGTCATCTGAAATGCAGGAAGGGGAGAAAAAAATGGTTGTTGGGCGCGGCGACCCAAATTTGGTGCATTCTGGGAGAACCGAAGGAGCGCGGCGGAAGTTCAGCTGGCGGCCAAAACTTGGCGATTATAGCAAAACTTCGCTTTAAGAGGAACTCCGCCCAAATCCTGAAAAGAGACAAAAAAAAGCAAAAAATAAATAAATGTCAGAAATGTCCACTTACCTCCCATTCATATCTACCTCACCTTGTGGGGAACGTCTCGGGTCTCTTCCATGCCGCCATCTTCCCGCCATGTCAATCCCGTGCGTGCGCTCACCCCCCCCGGGGGGGATCATGTCCCTTACACTTGTTGATGGCGGCGTAACATGATACAAAGGATCCCCCCAGTGATCAGACTGTACATTGTAACTTTGTAGGAGGAGGAGGAGGAGGCATTTCCTTAGTCTGCCCTCCCCCAGTGATCAGACTGTACATTGTAACTATGTAGAAGGAGGAGGAGGCATTTCCTCAGTCTCTCCTCCCCCGGTGATCAGACTGTACATTGTAACTTTGTAGGAGGAGGAGGAAGCATTTCCTCAGTCTCCCCTCCCCCAGTGATCAGACTGTACATTGTAACTTTGTAGGAGGAGGAGGAGGCATTTCCTCAGTCTCCTCCCCCAGTGATCAGACTGTACATTGTAACTATGTAGAAGGAGGAGGAGGCATTTCCTCAGTCTCCTCCCCCAGTGATCACACTGTACATTGTAACTTTGTAGAAGGAGGAGGCATTTCCTCAGTCTCCTCCCCCAGTGATCAGACTGTACATTGTAACTTTGTAGAAGGAGGAGGCATTTCCTCAGTCTCCTCCCCCAGTGATCAGACTGTACATTGTAACTTTATAGAAGGAGGAGGAGGCATTTCCTCAGTCTCCCCTCCCCCAGTGATCAGATTGTACATTGTAACTTTGTAGGAGGAGGAGTCATTTCCTCAGTCTCCCCTCCCCCAGTTATCAGACTGGACATTGTAACTTTGTAGAAAGAGGAGGAGGCATTTCTTCAGTCTCCCCTCCATCAGTGATCAGACTGTACATTGTAACTTTGTGACTCCGACTCTTGTATGGTAATGTATGCCTTGACATGATGACGTCATCATTTAGATGAATGGGGAGGCAGAGCTCTAGAACCCTTGTATGATAATGTACACATTGACGTGATGACGTCATCATTTACATGAATGGGGAGGAAGAGCTCTAGAACCCTTGTATGGTAATGTACGCATTGACGTGATGACGTCACCATTTGCCTGAATGGGAAAGCTGACATAGGCAACGCTTGTATATTAGTAGACGCAGCAAAGAGATGACATCACCATTTAGATGAATGAGGAGGCAGAGACTGACATCACCTGTATGATAGTGGGCGGGGTGAAGCGATGATGTCCCCGATTACATGAATGGGAAGGCAGAGATCTAGAACACTTTGTAGGTTAATAGATGTAGCAGCGTGATGACGTCACTATTAACATGAATTAGAAGCCAAATATCGGACAACGCTGCAAACTCAGCACCAAGACCATGGTGTAGTCGGCCCTCAAATCTTTGCCCTAAGAAAGTAAAAATGCAATTTTTCAATCTTTTCTTTGTATATTTTTGGTCATCGCCAATAGAAGCCAACCCAAAATCAGTCTCTTCCTCCTGGCGATCACGGGGCGATACCACATACGTGTGCCGTGTACCCATGATGGGGCTCAGATATGACCGCATGCACTGGGCCAATGAATCCAGATCGTCTGTGATTGGCCGCACGTGATTGAGGGCCCGTCGCAGTGCACTGAGCGCGTTCCTGACGCAGAAGATTGGCGCAGAATGGGGCCCGCCTTGTGCTGCCATGAATATGCGGCTGTCAGGAAGGGGTTAACCAATCAGAATTCATCTTGCAGGGAAGGAGTCCCGGTGGCGGCGGGATAACGGCGCTCTCTCTGTTATAACGGCTCCTATGGAGTCATCCAGGCGGCGCTAATTCTCGGTTTGGTGATCAGCGCGCGTCTCTCCACAGAGTCATAGCCGACGCTTCTAATGCACGCTCCGCCGCCAAAACAAATAATCTCCGCCGCGAAGTAAGTTTTGCTGCGGAACGCGCGTCACCGCTGGGAGAAGTTCCGGCTCTTGTTTATGCTGCTGATGGAACCCCACAGATTACTATTGTGCATGCTTACCATATGTCAGCTGAGCGATCGCATTACCCTCCAGCCGCCTCCCGCGCCTTTCATGGCATTTTATAGAGGGAAAAAAGGCAAAAAGTACCCAAAGCGGTGTGGAAATGAGGCGCCGCCGCCACACCCGGGACCGCTCTGGGAGGGTTGCATTTTGGAATGTCATGAAGTGCACCTGTCACGGCCGACCTTGTGGAAATGCTGCTTGCCTGGCTGTCCGTGGATTCCGTACTTTGTGAGCCGCTGAGCCGCTACAAACAGGAAGCTGCATTCGCCCTTTAATTGAGTAAAGTGCAGAAATTCGTAGCAGCCAATCAGTGATCAGCTTTCATTTGTGTATGATTGCTCTGAGTTAGGAAACTTGAAATTTGATTGGTCGCTCGGGCTTGCTACATGTCGCACCGTGACTGCGGATTGTGATGACTTATTGAATGAAATCATATACAGAAACTCTCTCCTATCACGGCCCCCCAAATCACAGCTCCCCCCCTCATGTCAAAGCCCCCCACATCACAGCTCCCCCATCATGTCACAGCCCCCTTATCACAGCTCCCCCCTCATGTCACAGCCCCCCTTATCACAGCTCCCCCTCATGTCACAGCATCCCACATCACAGCTCGCCCTCATGTCACAGCCCCCCAAATCACAGCTCCCCCTCATGTCACAGCCCCCCAAATCACAGCTCCCCCCTCATGTCACAGCCCCCCACATCACAGCTCGCCCTCATGTCACAGCCCCCCAAATCACAGCTCCCCCCTCATGTCACAGCCCCCCAAATCACAGCTCCCCCCTCATGTCACAGCCCCCCACATCACAGCTCCCCCCTCATGTCACAGCCCCCCACATCACAGCTCCCCCCTCATGTCACAGCCCCCCAAATCACAGCTCCCCCCTCATGTCACAGCCCCCCACATCACAGCTCCCCCTCATGTCACAGCATCCCACATCACAGCTCCCCCTCATGTCACAGCCCCCCTTATCACAGCTCCCCCCTCATGTCCCAGCCCCCCATATCACAGCTCCCCCCTCATGTCACAGCCCCCCACATCACAGCTCCCCCTCATGTCACAGCCCCCCTTATCACAGCTCCCCCCTCATGTCACAGCCCCCCATATCACAGCTCCCCCCTCATGTCACAGCCCCCCTTATCACAGCTCCCCCTCATGTCACAGCCCCCCTTATCACAGCTCCCCCCTCATGTCACAGCTCCCCACATCACAGCTCCCCCTCATGTCACAGCCCCCCAAATCACAGCTCCTCCCTCATGTCACAGCCCCCCATATCACAGCTCCCCCCTCTCACTTCACAGCCCTCCATATCACAGCTCTCCTCTCCCTTCACAGCCCCCCATATTACAGCTCCCCTTCTAACAGCCCCCCCACATCCCGGCTCCCCCCTCATGTCACAGGCCCCATATCACAGCTCCCCCCTCTCACTTCACAGCCCCCCATATCACAGATCCCCCCTCACCACATCTCCCCCCTCTTACTTCACAGCAGATCAGAATGAAGTCAAGCACAAAGTAGAAGGAGGGCAAGATCAAATGCAGATTAGAAGGAGGTTAACTGCAGGTCAGATGGAGGTCAAGGCCAAGCAGCGGTCAGAATGAGATCAAGAACAAATCAAAAGGAGGTCAAACACAGATCAGGAGGAGGCGAAAAGCAGTTCAGCAGGAGATCAAATGCAGATCAGAAGGAGGTCAACTGCAGTTCGGAAGGAGGTCAAGGTCAAATATAGGTCAGAATGAGGTCAAACACAGATCAGAAAGAAGTCAATTGCAGGTCAGAAGGAGGTCAAGGTCTAACGCAGGTCAGAATGAGATCAAATGCAGGTCAGGAGGAGGTCAACTGCAGGTCAGAAGAAGCCTAAGGTCAAACGCAACTCAGAAGGAGGTCAAACGCAGATCAGGAGAGAGCGGTGTGGGGCAGCAGACTCTAGGTTTTCTCAGTTGCTCTCGTGATGAATGTTGGTCTGCTCATCTCTTGGATCAGCTGGAGTGCAACTAAGAAAATGATGTAAAAGACACCTAAAGTTTTTTTTTGTTTTTTTTACTAAGGTCTCATACAGCATAAAAAATCAAAACCCACCTGGTTTCAGGGGCTCCTAAAGTTGCTTTGTCAGGGCGCAAAGAACACTGAAGAAAGAGTCATGTAGTGGACTAATGAATGACCCGGGGTAATGGCGGTGTGATGGCGGCCATACATCGGTTTGATAGCAAATCTTTAGAAGCTGACAGATTCCAACCCTTTTATTCATGTTAACTTGGCCTTCAGCCCTGATGAAGGGGGAGGTGTGAGTTCCCGGAACATGTCAGGGCCTGGATCACCGGCTGTGGGTGCTAGAGCCGAAAGGTGTAGTTTTGGTGGCCACCAGTGGGTGTCTCCCAGTAGCCAGCAGATCCCAGTAATCCATTTCTACCTGATGCTGGCTGCTGGGAAGGTATGTAACCCCCTCCTCTAGCTTCCCTCAGGAGGTCCTATGAGCCATATACCTGGATACTGATGCTCTCTTACTGATCCTGCTCATGACCTTGATTCCTACCATGATCCTGTACCCTGTTTTCTTACATCTGCTCCCCTTCTTCCTGATCCCAATTCTGGTCCCCTTCCTGATCCATCTCCCTGGTGGTTCCTTCCATCTTCCTGGTGGTTCCTTCCATCTCCCTGGTTGTTCCTTGCATCTCCCTGGTTGTTCCTTGCATCTCCCTGGTGGTTCCTTCCATCTTTCTGGTGGTTCCTTCCATCTCTCGGGTGGTTCCTTCCATCTCCCTGGTGGTTCCTTCCATCTCCCTGGTGGTTCCTTGCATCTCCCTGGTGGTTCCTTCCATCTCTCTGGTGGTTCCTTGCATCTCCCTGGTGGTTCCTTCCATCTCTCTGGTGGTTCCTTGCATCTCCCTGGTTGTTCCTTGCATCTCCCTGGTGGTTCCTTGCATCTCCCCGGTGGTTCCTTCCATCTTCCTGGTGGTTCCTTCCATCTCTCGGGTGGTTCCTTCCATCTCCCTGGTGGTTCCTTCCATCTCCCTGGTGGTTCCTTGTATCTCCCGGGTGGTTCCTTCAATCTCCCTGGTGGTTCCTTCCATCTCTCTGGTGGTTCCTTCCATCTCTCTGGTGGTTCCTTGCATCTCCCGGGTGGTTCCTTTCATCTCCCCGGTGGTTTCTTCCATCTCCCCGGTGGTTTCTTCCATCTCCCCGGTGGTTCCTTGCATCTCCCCGGTGGTTCCTTGCATCTCCCCGGTGGTTCCTTGCATCTCACTGGTGGTTCCTTGCATCTCCCGGGTGGTTCCTTCCATCTCCCTGGTGGTTCCTTGCATCTCCCTGGTGGTTCCTTCCATCTCCCCGGTGGTTCCTTGCATCTCCCCGGTGGTTCCTTCCATCTTCCTGGTGGTTCCTTCAATCTCTCGGGTGGTTCCTTCCATCTCCCTGGTGGTTCCTTCCATCTCCCTGGTGGTTCCTTCCATCTCCTGTCTTTCCCTGTTTATCTAGGTTCCCCCTTTTTTGATAATATTTTATTTTATCCTTTGATATTATTTTGGAACACTGGACTTCTTCCACAATCGGAAGACAAGGAATATGCTGTATATATATCATTATTATATTCTGTTGATCAGGTTAGACGGCGATAGAAGCCGCTTCTTTTCACATCAGGACTCAATAATGTCAGGACTTGGCCCCGGTTTCCAGGTTTCAATCCAAGCCATATAGACGGATTCCGGCTACAGCTGCACACCGAGGAGGCGAGTTCGGGCTCCAAAGACAACATTAAAATTGATTTGTGATAAAAGATGATCGTGTCGGATTTTACACGGAGTCTCCGGCACCAGCTTGACCCAGATTAGACTCGGCGCATCATAAGCAGGGACGGCTCTGGGACTCATGCTTGACTTGAAGAGCGCTGACGGGTCACAGCTTGTGTCGATCGGACAACATCGGCTTTTTTAACCCAGAGCATCCAACCAATCAGAATTCATTTTGATATTGTCAGACAAGACAAGATAAATACACTGTATGGTGAAATGTTTGTGAACACCGAGCCATCACACCTACCTTTATGGCCAAAAGTATGTGGACAACCCTTCAGATGATTGAGTTCAGATGTCTCCATCATACAAACGCATTGCAGACCATTGTGCTCCTCCAACATTGTGGTAACAGTTTGGTGAAGACCCTTTTCTGTTACCCCATGACTGACCCCTTTGTACAAAGCCAGCTCCATAAAGACATGGTTTGACCATTGGTCTTGGTCATTGGTTTTGGTGTGGAGGAACTCGGGTGTCCTGCACAGAGCACTGACCTCAACCCTACTGAACACCTTTTCAATGAATTGTGGGGTTAGGTTCTGGTGTTGGATGAGAACACCTGGCTCACATTCCACATTCCAAAGGTGTTCAGTAGGGATGAGATTGGGACACTGGAGTTCCTTCACACCATACTGGTCCTCCATGTCTTTTTGGAGCTGGCTTTGTACACAGAGGACAGTCATGGTGGAACATAAAAGGGTCTTCACCAAACTGTTACCACAAGGATGGAAGAGCACAATTTTCTACAATGTCTTTTAAGTCAGGTGTTCCCAGAGAAGGATCCTATGTAAAGACATGGTTTGGCCAGCTTGGTGTGGAGAAACTCGAGTGTCCTGCACAGAGCCCTGACCTCAACCCTACTGAACACCTTTGGGATGAATTGTGAGGTTAGGTTCCGGTGTTGGTCTGGGCCTAGACGCCGAGCGGCCGCACATTTGCGCTCTATTAAAAAAGGACATATGTGCCGCAGGGGCGGACTGACAACTCATGGGGCCCCCGGGCAATAGGGTATCATGGGGCCCCTGTGTTCTTGCCCTAACTCAAAAAAGCCTATGAAAAAGGTACTAGGGGCATCTCATGGGGCCCCCTACTGACCCCGGGCCCGAGTTTCCAAATGGTCAGTCCGCCCCTGATGTGCCGAGAGCACGCACCCAGCACACATGTCCGGTACTCACGAAAAGGCCCTGATCTCTTTCTATCGGGACCTTTCCCGAACATGTGACCGACATGACGTCGTGTCACGGCGGTCACATGACCCTAAACCCCGCCTCCTGGCTTCTGGAACCCTTATAGGGAGGCATCGGCGTGAAGGGGTTAAACACGAGAATGCCGGAACATTCAACAATTTTCTGGGTGGCGCATTATCTGGCAGAAATGCAGGGGGGGGGGGGCAAGATTGACTGTATCAGAGGCCGTTGGGCCTCATTTACCATGTGGGCCTCCATTCATAACTGACATTTTTGGGCGGAGTGGCCCTTAACCCCACATTTCTGCCAGCTTCCCCTCTCGGAGTAATAAAAGTCGATGTGATGGAATTGTTACATTACAATGTATATGAATCTCCCGGCGGTTCTGGGTATTCGTTGCTTTTTTTTTTTCGAAGGACCTTGTCTTCCCCTTCCAGGCGCACTTTTTTTTTTTTCCCTTTGCCTTAGTTACGTGTTGCGTTGGGTCCTAGTAACCCCTCCTGTCCGTTCCTCCCCCGTCCCAAGCTGGCCGGATGCGTCGCAGCGCGTTGGCCGCCCCTCCGAGGGTTAATCCGGTGACGTTAATTCCCTATAAAATAAAATATATATTCGCTGGGAGTCTCCATCGCGGAGATTTACATGGACTCTCCTGCCAAGTCTCACTTACCCAGATCAGTCTGCGAATTGCGTCCTTGCCGACGGACTCAAGGTGATTTTTTTTTTCTTTTGCGCGGCTCGCTGTCTCAGAATTTATCGTTCTGTATATATTATAACCCAAAAAAATCTGTTTTTTTTTTTTTCGGCGGCAATGCAGATAGAATTTGCTCTAAACAAAATGGAAAAAGCAAGCGGCGGCGGCGGCTACCAGAGTGACTTTGATGCGTCAGGAAAAATGAAAACTTTTGAGGTTTATGAGAAGCGATGGAGAGGAGGCGGAGGAGACGCCTGTCGCAGGAATCCGCGGCGGTCGCTTTTAGTGGATTTTGCTAAATTCGCATCTGAGCTTTAATGGGTTTAAATGTCATTTCAGGAGGTGATCCTGCCATGGAGGTCCTTGCTCAGGCACTTCCTGTATGGGGTGACAACCCTACCACCTGTGCTCCTGAGTTGTCACCCTGTCCCATGTGCCCCCTAGTGGAGACTAAAGGCAGCGACGCTGGTATGCATTGGTCACCGGTTGTCACCACCAGGAAGCAGATGCACATGTTTTAGATTACAGTGATAGATCGACATATAGTAGGGGCTCTTTCACACTGAGCTGCAGTTTTACCCCCCCCATCCCAACAACTGGAATGATAACAGTACAGCCCTACAGGGCTATCCATGTGCCGCGGTGCTTTGCTTTATGGTCACAGCCAGGGGCGGACTGACCATTTGGAAACTCAGGCACTGCCCGAGGGCCCGGGGTCAGTAGGGGGCCCAATGAGATGCCCCTGATACCTTTTTCATAGGCTTTTTTGAGTGTGGGTGAGGACACAGGGGCCCCATGATCCCCTATTGCCCGGGGGCCCCATGAGTTGTCAGTCCGCCCCTGGTCATAGCATTTTTAACTCCGGCTGCAGAGTCGCCTGTCAAACTCGCCCCCAATGGGTGAGCTAAATGCTTGGCTTGCAGTTGCGGCTCGGGTCCCGTGATGTAAAATAGCCAATCGGCAATTGAAACGTAAAAAAAAAAATGGCGTCGGGAGGTGGCAGTAACGCGGCCTAGAAGCCTGCCTGCTGCTATACCGCCCTCTGAAACTTGATCCACTGCAGATCGCTTTTCAGAGGGCAGTAAGCATTTACCCCCCATGGTGACAGAGCCCTAAGGGCCAGTTCACACTACATGCGTTTCAGTGTGCTTTTTTTTTGCATCCAAAATGCACATAAAGTAGGTTATATGGTTGTCAATGTTTCAGTGCGTTCCGGTTGCAGGAAAAAAAAGTAGAGCACGCGGCATTTTTCCTGCACAGAACTGTACTGGAATGCAGCAAAACGCATCAAAAACGCACCGGAACACACAGGTCCCTATTTAAATTGAAGAAAGTGGGGAAAAAATTAACTGGAACGCATCAAAAATGCTCCAATACGCACCAAAACGCACTGGAACGCACATGTCCCTATTTAAATTGAAGGAAAAGAAAGGTGGGGATGAACTGAAATGCATCAAAAACGCGCATGCGGAACGCACCAATAGGCACCAAAAAAATGCACACGTCCCTATTTAAATTGAAGAAAGAGGGAAAAATGAACTGGAACACATCAAAAACGCTCCAATACACACCAAAACGCACATGTCCCTATTTAAATTGAAGAAAGAAAGGGGGGGGGGGTAAATGAACCAAAATGCATCAAAAACGCATCAAAAACATGCATGTGTAATGCGGAACGCACCAGTGCACACCAAAAATGCACACGTCCCTATTTAAATTGAAGAAAGAGGGGAAAAAATTAACTGGAACGCATCAAAAACGCACCAAGACGCACTGGAACGCACATGTCCCATTTAAATTGAAGAAAATGAGGGGGGAAATTAATAGAAATGTAAAAAAATGCATCAAAAACGTACATGCGGAATGCAGAATGCGGAACGCACCCAAATGCACTGAAAATGCAAACGTCCCTATTTAAATTGAAGAAAAAGAGGGGGGGGGGAATGAACCGGAATGCATCAAAAACGCGCATGCATAAACGCATCTGGAACGCCTCTGGATGTCGTCTCTATGGTGATACCCGGTTTGGTGAACGGCACTGCAGCTCGCTGTATTTGGGGTCGCCGGCTTCCTGATGGTGACAGCGGTTGGCCACGCCTGTCGCAATGCGCATTGACGTGTTTCTTGGGGGGTGCATGTGGCAGGGTGACAAAATGGGAGCACGCTGGGTAGACAGTTGTCACCCCATAACACGTTCAGCCGACGGTGGGAGGAGTGCAGGTGGACAGGAAGTGGCTGACAGAGGCCGGAGGAGATCTGCAGCACTGAGATTCAAAAAAGGTGAAAGCAACATTCACAAGCAAAACACAAACGCAGCCCAGTGTGTATTTCTAAAGCAGTGAATGTTACATTCACCAAACAATCACTGCAGCTGAATCTATGTAAGCCGGGTTCACACCGACGCAGTGCGGAATTCACAGCGATTTCCACACCGCCTCATAATCGCACCCCGTTCACACGGACCGCGGCGGGTGTGACCCCAAAATCAGGTGCGATGCGCAGGATCAGTCGGCTCGGATGCGATTCCATTCTGGTGCGGATGAAAAAAAAGGGTCCTGCGCTCTCCCGGAGCGGATGAGGTGCAATGTGAGCCATAGACGGTTCAGGTTGCAGCGCACAGAAATCGCATGTTATTTGCGCAGAAATGAGGTGCGGTCCCTGCGAATCACAAGCGATGCCCCGCATCAGTGTGAACTCGGGGCTCAAACACACGCACCAGGAAGATGCACCCACAGTGAATGTTCGGTGAATGTCACTTTCACTGTTTTAGCGATATACCTGTAAGAACTTGGGGGGGGGTAAAAACGCAGTTGCAAAGGTAGCGGACACATGCAAAAATTAACCTCCCGCTTGTATTCGGTGGGCACTACTAGCCGCCGAATACGACCATTCCAGAGAACGGAGGGGGGCTGCACCATTTACAGAGTCAAAAAGTCGCTTTTTAGAGGCGCGGCAATCCTCGCTACGTGCGCAGCGGAACCCAAAGTGTGGGGATAGGTGGCACATGCGACTCAGCGGGGATAGGTGGCACATGCGACTCAGCGGGGATTGGTGGCACATGCGACTCAGCGGGGATTGGTGGCACATGCGACTCAGCAGGGATAGGTGGCACATGCGACTCAGCGGGGATAGGTGGCACATGCGACTCAGCGGGGATAGGTGGCACATGCGACTCAGCGGGGATAGGTGGCACATGCGACTCAGCGGGGATAGGTGGCACATGCGACTCAGCGGGGATTGGTGGCAAATGCGACTCAAGTCTGTTCACAAGGACGGCTATTCACATCACAGCGCTACAATCTGGAGTTTTGTTTGTAAAATAACCGTTTTCAGCGACTTATGCAGGCCACAGACGGGTTGAAAACCGAACATTTTAAAAAAAACAAAAATGAAAAATCGGTCGCTAAATAGGCCGACGTTACCACCAACGGTAAAAAAAATTGGACGATTTTCATCCCGTCTGCGGCCGGCATTTAATTACTTCTGTCCCTGCAGAGAGCTCCGCTATTATATTTGACATGAAAAAGTCTTGCAGTTGCAACAATGTATCCATTTGTATCCATTTGTATCCATTTCTATCCATTTCTATCCATTTTGGATACAGATGGTTTTATTCGGATACAAATGGATACATTGTTGCAACCGCAAGACTTTTTCATGTCAAATATAATAGCGGACTGGAATTCTTCTTCTTCCAGGTCACGGCTCATGCGCAGATTTTTTATCGGTAAAACGATCAGCCGATTTGCCCATCATTGCCGGGAAAATCAGCCGATTTTTTTCCAACTTCACCGATAAAAAAAATGTGCCAAAACCCCGAAAAACGGCCGACCAATTGACCCACTAATGGTGTGAAAATCAGCCGATAGACCCGTCTCTGGCCGGCATAAAGATGAAACGATTTGTAAAGTCGATTCCCCGCAGTGTGGAGCGATCGTCCGTCCCATCCTTTGTACTCGAGTTACTCCCCTCCCCCTCGTTAGATGATTTCAGCTCCTCTCCTGCGCTCGGCGTGCTGATTGGTTTGTGATTTTTGGCAGCGGCGGTGGTTGCGATTTCCAGCGCCCCGGCCTCGTCTGAGCCGCGTCCTTCTGTTCCATGTCCTCTCCTGCACCGGCTGTTGGACGCCGTCCAGAGAAATTCATGTTTTTAATAAAAGGATCTCTGCAGCGTCCTACCGGGAGACTCCAGAATGCGATTCTGGCGGAGGAAACCCATGACGGGCCCCGTAGGGCCCTCTTCCCACGAGGTCGCAGCCAGCGTAAAGTGCAACTCCGCACCCGGAGGAAGTCCGCTCTTTTATCTGGACACCATGTGGGGGCGTTTACCGCGTTTGTGGGGTTTTCGTGTTTATACAGCGGTGGGGTGACGCCATGCAACGGACGCCGCCGCCGAGCCTTGACACTTTTGTGTTTTGTTCTCTGATTGGCTTCCCTTTATTATCCCCGCCCTGCCCGTCGTGGCCCATTGTGTCTCACACCTGTGCGCTTTTTAGTGCCTTTTGCAGAAACAGTCTATTTAACGCGGTTTTCCTACGGGACATTTTTTATGCGTTTTGTTTTTTTTTTTGCTTTTTTTCTTTCACCTGTGGATCCTGCCAGTAACACATTTCCTGTCCCAGGGTGACAACGCTTTTTTAGTGCGTTTTGCAGAAACGCGCTACAGTCCATTTGACGCGGTTTTCCTCCGGAACACGCTCACATCTCCGCGTTTTTGGAGAGGATCGGACTTGTGTTTTCGGTGTGGTTCCATTGAAGGCGCAGGAAGCAAACGTGTGACAAAACGCACTATAAATGCGCACTGAAAAAACATTCGACCGAAAAGGGGCGTGTGTCATGTCTAGGTCAGCGCAGACGCATGCAGAGAAAAAAGACTGCGCTATTACAGTTTTGGTTTGGGGTTTAGACACTCAGTTCCCCGTCTGTGTCCCCTGGGGGAGGTTTACTTCACTTCCTGTTTCCAGTGACACAGCCGGATGTAAGAGGAGATCTCTCCAAAGGGAGGGGCTTTCCCTTCCTGTTCAGTTGTGTCCCCATCCGACGACCTCTCCTCACTTCCTGTTCAGTTGTGTCCCCATCGGACGACCTCTCCTCACTTCCTGTTCAGTTGTGTCCCCATCGGACGACCTCTCCTCACTTCCTGTTCAGTTGTGTCCCCATCGGACGACCTCTCCTCACTTCCTGTTCAGTTGTGTCCCCATCGGACAACCTCTCCTCACTTCCTGTTCAGTTGTGTCCCCATCGGACGACCTCTCCTCACTTCCCGTTCAGTTGTGTCCCCATCGGAGGACCTCTCCTCACTTCCCGTTCAGTTGTGTCCCCGTCGGACGACCTCTCCTCACTTCCCGTTCAGTTGTGTCCCCGTCGGACGACCTCTCCTCACTTCCCGTTCAGTTGTGTCCCCATCCGACGACCTCTCCTCACTTCCCGTTCAGTAGTGTCCCCATCGGACGACCTCTCCTCACTTCCCATTCAGTTGTGTCCCCATCGGAGGACCTCTCCTCACTTCCTGTTCAGTTGTGTCCCCATCGGACAACCTCTCCTCACTTCCTGTTCCTGTGACATTGTTGCTCGTTTGTATGTGACTGCAGATCGAAGATACGAATAATTGCGCCTCTGTAATCGTAATCTGTAATATAAATACCTGGAATAAATAAAATGCAATTAAAAAATAATAATGAAATGTATTCATTAAAAGCAAGCAAGCAGTGAAAGGGGCTGAATGTGACCTGGTGACCCCCTCCTGCAATTCCCGTACAGAGGAGGAAGCAGCGCAAGCGGCCAATCAGCTCATGTGCTGATAAGAAGCACGCTGATAGGAGGAGAGAGCAGAGTGACAAATAGATCATCACTGCGCTGCTTCTCCTTTCACCGTCCGGTCCCAGGTTGGGGGCTGGTCCGGGATGACCTGGATTCGCAGGACTGAGGACATCTAATGGCAGAGAGAAGTATTGCGGGTGACATCTCTGGACTGGAGCTGAGTATTGCAGCAGAAGCCACTTCTGTGACTGGAACTTTCTGACTCCTTCGCTGCGTTTTCTGAAGCAGTTTTCTCATCGGACACCCCCCCTGCATGCCGCCCCCCCTGCACGCCGCCCCCCCCCCGCACGCCACCTCCCCCCCCCCCCCCCCGCCGCCCCCTTTGAGCCGTCGGTTTTCTGCAGCTTGGAGGAGCCCCAGTCCAGGGAGACCTCTATCTCTGGAAGTGGCGGTACATGATACTCCGCCTATTGACGAATGACCTAATTACTCCCCGGCGCAGCCGATCGATGTCGTGATTTAGGCGAATGTATTAGCCGGTAATCGATGTCTCTTAAGAAGGGCGCAGAGTGGCGGGGCGGGAGACGAAACGCGTTCGGTGCAGCGGGTTGTAAACTGGTTAACCCTTTCTGAAGCTTCCTTCATGTGATCCCCGACATCCGGAGATTGGCAATAGGGGGTGCCACAGCTGCCCCCCCCCCCCCCCCAGGGCTGGAGATAAACTCTGGGGGCCCAACCGCAAGTTATTGTGAGTCGCTGCGACACGTCACAGAGTGACCAACACATGTACCGCGCGCCGGAGTGTGCCGTGTTCTCCAAGAAGGGTCATGCGTGTTGTGTGATGAACGGAAATATGTCATAATGTGCGGAACCCCTCCCCCAGCGATCAGACTGTACATTGTAACTTTGTAGAAGGAGGAGGAGGCATTTCCTCAGTCTCCTCCCCCAGCGATCAGACTGTACATAGTAACTTTGTAGAAGAAAGAGGAGGCATTTCCTCAGTCTCCCCTCCCCTGGTGATCAGGGGCTGATCTGTGTCAGACATTTGTGAACACAGCCAAGAACTGCCCGGGCATCGGGATTACATGATTGTGTCACTTCTGAGCCCAGGATGTAGATGGTGACTCCGGATGATACAGGTATACAGATGGCGCCGTCCTTCTGGGGAGAAAAGCAGATGGCGACGTTGTCGGGGGATGGGGGGTCCTGTGTGTCGGGGGATGGGGGGTCCTGTGTGTTGGAGGATGGGGGGGTCCTGTGTGTTGGAGGATGGGGGGTCCTGTGTGTCGGGGGATGGGGGGTCCTGTGTGTCGGGGGATGGGGGGGTCCTGTGTGTCGGGGGATGGGGGGTCCTGTGTAATGGGGGATGTGGGGGTCCTGTGTGTCGGGGGATGGGGGGGTCATGTGTGTCGGGGGATGGGGGGTCCTGTGTGTTGGGGGATGTGGGGGTCCTGTGTGTTGGGGGATGGGGGGTCCTGTGTGTTGGGGGATGGGGGGGTCATGTGATCTCTGCGGGAGGTGACATATACCTGGAGGACACTTTATGATGAAATATCTCTTCCTGGATCCACTTTCAGGGGAGGAGTTTTGTGCCATTTGGGGTCACCTGTGTCCCCGCTGGGGAGGAAGGAGGGAATCTCCTGCGAAGGTGTCACCGTCACGGCGGGATAATTGCGTCCAATGGCGGGCGATGACAAAATCAATGGCTATAAGTAACTATTGAACGGTTTGTCGGCTCGCGATCTGCTCATCCCCGGCTGTAAGTGGGCCTTAAAGTACCACCCCGCCCATGATATACGAGCGATCGCCGGGGAAATCGTCCTGTTAATTGGCGCCCCCTTAGGGCTCATTCACGCCGTCGCGCTTTAATGTGTGCGTCACAACGCACTAAATCTTCCCTGGAATGAATATCGCGTCCGTTTCCAGCTCTGCGAGGTTTGAAAAATACATCACATCTTGCGTCTCCTGAGCGTCGTGTTTTTCACGGTTGTTTTTATTTGCGCATTTTTTGCCGCGTTTTTGGAGCGACAATATTCAATGAAATGGGGTTGCCCCCCCTCCCCCGCTCTAAAAACACACCAAAGTACCCTTTTATGGAGCTGACTTTGGCGCGTTTTCTATGTGTTGGTGGTCCAAAAATTTTTTATGAAAATGCAGGTAATGTGTTACCTAGGCAACAGGTACTGCCGTGTAATAATCATCATTTTCAGTTGGGATTTTGTTTATTTTTATTTATTTATTTTTTGTTTATATATATATTATTATTTTTATACAGGATTTATATAGCGCCATGCGATTCCCATGCGATTCCCGTGTGATTCCTGTGCGATTCCAGTGCGATTCCCATGCCATTCTCATGTGAACCCGTGCAATCCCCGTGAGATTCCCATGTGATCCCGTGCGATTCCAGTGTGATTCCCATGCCATTCCCATGTGATCCCGTGCAATCCCCGTGAGATTCCCGTGTGATCCCGTGCGATTCCTGTATGATTCCCGTGTGATCCCGTGCGATTCCCATGCCGTTCCCGTGAGATTCCCACGTGATCCCATGCGGTGCAGTTTCACGGTCTGTTCCTCTGAATGGGCTGAAGTCGCACGGTCACGCGCAGAATGTGCATAAGTCACTTTTAGAGACGGTACTGCAGAAAGGCGATTTGATGTCTGAAGACGCGCTGCGCTCGCGGCGACATTAGCAATGCGATGGCAGCAGATCGCAAAGGCAGGGTGCAGTGCAGAAAACGCAGGCGGCAGGCAGGAGGGGCGGCTGCGGAATCATGTGAGGTTGGGGGGGTACCACAAAAAGATTGGGGGAGGGGATTTGTGTTGGGAGAGTGAATTGGGGGGGCAGAAGAAGGTAAGAATTGTTCTAGGAAGGGATAATCGGGGGCTAGAAGTGGTGATTTGGGGGGATTTGTGTTAGGAGGGGAACTTTTTTCTGGGGGGGATTTACACTAGTAGGGATGATTGGGGGGGAGGATTTGTGCTAGGAGGGGGGATTTGGGGATTGGCTTGTGCTAGAAAATGTGATGATAGAAGGGGGGGCGGTATTTGTGTTAGGAAGGGAACTTTTATGCTCATAGGGAAAAATTTTATTTTTGTGGGAGATTTATACTAGTAGGGATGATTGGGGGGGGGGGTATTTGTGTTAGAAGGGGAACTTTTTTGGAGGAGGGGGGATTTGTGCTAGGACATGGGGTTGGGGGAGGGGATTTGGAGTGGGAGGATTTATGCTTGGAGGGGAAATTTGAGAGCACTGGGGGGGGGAGATCACTGGGGGGAGAGTGAGATCACAGGGGGGGGGAGATCACTGGGGGGAAGATCACTGGGGGCAGAGTGAGATCACTGGGGGGGGGCGAGAGCACTGGGGGGAGAGTGAGATCACCGGGGGGAAGATCACTGGGGGGAGAGTGAGATCACTGGGGGGGAGGGATCACTGGAGGGGAGATCACTGGGGGGAGAGTGAGATCACTGGGGGGGATCACTGGGGGGAGAGTGAGATCACTGGGGGGGGATCACTGGGGGGAGAGTGAGATCACTGGGGGGGGGGAACAGAACATTGCAGGGGAAGGTTTCAAACGTTCCGGCGTTTGTTTGCTGCAGAACTACAACTCCCAGCGTGGCCTGACCAACATTTTCTAGGCGTTACCAATCACAACGCAACAAGTGTATTGGTCAGTAAATTCACAAATAATTTCCTCAGTCTCCCCTCCCCCAGTGATCAGACTGTACATTGTAACTTTGTAGAAGGAGGAGGAGTCATTTCCTCAGTCTCCCCTCCCCCAGTAATCAGGGGCTGATCTGTGTAAGACATTTGTGAACACGGCCAGGAACTGCACACCCACATGATGGTGACACCTCTGATCCGGCATCTCACTCCAGGAAGTAGACGGTGACCCCGGAAGATGCCTGAACAAAGATGGTGCCGCCCTTCTGGAGAGAAGAATAGCAGTCTATGATGAGGTGGCAGACCCGTCATCCTGATCCGGCAGCTTCAGTAATCAGTATCCAGGGGAGGAGTTCTGATTTCTCTGGTTTAGTATCAGATGTAGAGTTCCCCTTTAGGCAGCAGCTTGCGCCCTGCGCCAACCCCCCCCCCCCACCGCCGACTCTTCCCATCCAATCACCGCCCTGATCACAGCGGAGACGCTGCGGGGCCAAACAGCGCCATTCTACGCGGTCTGCTAATTCACCGCGCTTCGCTCCCAGGACTGTAACCATTCGCAGTCCCCCCCCCCCCCCACACTGTCCCCCCCGCACTTTAATTCATCAGGAGTCGCAGTGGGGGCGATGCGTGGTGTCGCCCATTAATCCTGCGCTGTCCCCCCCCCACCCGCGCTGTCCCCCCCCCGCCCTCCCTTTAATTCATCAGGAGTCGCAGTGGGGGCGATGCGTGGTGTCGCCCATTAATCCTGCGCTGTCCCCCCCCCACCCGCGCTGTCCCCCCCCCGCCCTCCCTTTAATTCATCAGGAGTCGCAGTGGGGGCGATGCGTGGTGTCGCCCATTAATCCTGCGCTGTCCCCCCCCCCACCCGCGCTGTCTCCCCCCCGCACTGTCCCCCCCCCCCGCCCTCCCTTTAATTCATCAGGAGTCGCAGTGGGGGCGATGCGTGGTGTCGCCCATTAATCCTGCGCTGTCCCCCCCCCACCCGCGCTGTCCCCCCCCGCCCTCCCTTTAATTCATCAGGAGTCGCAGTGGGGGCGATGCGTGGTGTCGCCCATTAATCCTGCGCTGTCCCCCCCCCACCCGCGCTGTCCCCCCCCCGCCCTCCCTTTAATTCATCAGGAGTCGCAGTGGGGGCGATGCGTGGTGTCGCCCATTAATCCTGCGCTGTCCCCCCCCCCACCCGCGCTGTCTCCCCCCCGCACTGTCCCCCCCCCCGCCCTCCCTTTAATTCATCAGGAGTCGCAGTGGGGGCGATGCGTGGTGTCGCCCATTAATCCTGCCCTGTCTCCCCCCCCGCGCTTTCTCCCCCTGCCCTCCCTTTAATTCATCAGGAGTCGCAGTGGGGGCGATGCGTGGTGTCGCCCATTAATCCTGCGGTGTCCCCCCCATGCTGTCTCCCCCCCACACTGTCCCCCCCCCCGCGCTGTCCCCCCCCCGCGCTGTCTCCCCCTGCCCTCCCTTTAATTCATCAGGAGTCGCAGTGGGGGTGATGCGTGGCGTCGCCCATTAATCCCGCGCTGTCATTGGTTTATTGACTCCGGCGTATTATTTCGCACTTCGTTGTCATTAAACTCGACTTCTCGCCATTTCCTCCATTCTTCTCATTTATCCGAATCGGGAAACCATCACGCCGGAGGAAATTTGTGCGCTTTTCAATCTGCCGGCTGATTGGCCGCTTTCCGATCGCCGAGTCGTGGAAATATTGTGGAAACCAAAACCTGCTGACGTGTCCATCTGTGGGATCAGAGATTCTCCCGCCATGTCTACCTGCAGCGCAAATCCAGCGATGTCCCAGGGATCAGGATGCAGCCCGCGCCAGAGGAAGGAACGCCGCGTTCAGTTTTAGGTGCGCTACGTGCGTGCAGCCGCGGTGTGGTCGGTATTCGCCCCATAGAACCGGACTGTGGAAACGTAGAAAATTTGCTGCATACGGTCTGACTTTTAACATACGCATGTACATTCCTTCTACAATGTTACAATGTACAGTCCGATCACTGGGGGAGGGGAGACTGAGGAAATGCTTCCTCCTCCTTCTACAAAGTTACAATGTACAGTCTGATCACTGGGGGAGGAGACTGAGGAAATGCCTCCTCCTCCTTCTACAAAGTTACAATGTACAGTCTGATCACTGGGGGAGGGGAGACTGAGGAAATGCTCCCTCCTCCTTCTACAAAGTTACAATGTACAGTCTGATCACTGGGGGAGGAGACTGAGGAAATGCCTCCTCTTCCTTCTACAAAGTTACAACGTACAGTCTGATCACTGGGGGAGGGGAGACTGAGGAAATGCCTCCTCCTCCTTCTACAAAGTTACAATGTACAGTCTGATCACTGGGGGAGGGGAGACTGAGGAAATGCCTCCTCCTGCCTGCAGCAGACTGATGACATCATCTTAGCCTAGGCACTCACAGACTGGAGATGGAAGGCGTGTTTTTGGTGACAGAAGGTGGGAGATGTGTGAAGAGTTGTCGCGTGGCAGCGTGTTGTCGGGAGCGGCGCAGACTCGTGAAGTTCCTGATGACTGCACTGTGGGGATTTCCGGTCTCTTCTAATAATGAGCGGAGACACAATTCCCGTGTCAGGCGCGTCGGTCTGATATCAGTGCAGTAAAGCCTTTTCCCGCATTGATGGACGCGGCTTAGCGGCTTCTCGGCGCCATTGAAGAGGGATATATTTTCCCGCAGAACTCCTCGCCGCTCGCTCGCCTCTCTTTGTATTCCGTCGCTGTTCAGGATTGCTTTCCTATCACACGCCATTGTGTTCTGTTCCTGGAAAACCGGCTTACGCCAGGCGTGGGGGAAATACCAAGCAGGCCCAGGTGCCTTGTGCGCCGCCGCCGCCGAATCGCCAGGAACAGCATGTGCCGCACAGGGTCTCCTGTGTCCTCCATCTCCATATGAAAGGGGTCAGGTGATGGCATTGTACAGGCAAAGCCTCCTCTGTGCCGCCATGATTTATGCATGACGCGGTGATGGCGGCGCTGACAGGAGGAGTCTGGCGCAGGAAAGGAAAACGCAAATAAAAGATGAGAAGATCAATAAAACGTTAACATCATAGAAATCCGAACAGAAATACATCGTCACGGCACCGACTTCATTCATACTGATTGTGACCAGCTACAGCAGGGCTCCAGTGTGTGAGGGAGAAGCAGCACAAGGAGCCAATCATGCGCTGACTACAAGCAGCCAATCGTGCGTTGACAAGAAGCAGCCAATCATGCGCTGAGAAGAAGCAGCCAATCATGCGCTGACTACAAGCAGACAATCGTGCGCTGAGTACAAGCAGCCAATCATGCGCTGACTACAAGCAGCCAATCACGCGCTGACAAGAAGCAGCCAATTACGTGCTGACAAGAAGCAGCCAATCGTGCGCTGACAAGAAGCAGCCAATCATGTGCTGACAAGAAGCAGCCAATCGTGCGCTGACAAGAAGCAGCCAATCGTGCGCTGACAAGAAGCAGCCAATCATGCTCTGGCAAGAAGCAGCCAATCGTGCGCTGACTACAAGCAGCCAATCCTGTGCTGACAAGAAGCAGCCAATCGTGCGCTGACTACAAGCAGCCAATCCTGTGCTGACAAGAAGCAGCCAATCGTGCGCTGACTACAAGCAGCCAATCCTGTGCTGACAAGAAGCAGCCAATCATGGGCTGACAAGAAGCAGCCAATCACGTGCTGACAAGAAGCAGCCAATCATACGCTTGCAAGAAGTAGCCAATCATGTGCTGACAAGAAGTAATAATAATAATAATAATAAAATATCAATTATTGTTGCAGAAACTGTCAGTCCTTTATTATCATTATTATCATTATTATTATTATTATCATCATTATTATTATTATTATTATCATTATTATTATCATCATTATTATTATTATCATTATTATTATTATTATTATTATTATTATCATTATTATCATTATTATTATTATTATCATCATTATTATTATTATTATTATCATTATTATTATCATCATTATTATTATTATTATTATTATTATTATTATTATTATTGTTATTTATTACTAAAAATATGCAGCCCTTTGTTATGTAATAATAATAATAATAATAATGATAATAATGATAATAATAATGATAATAATGATAATAATAATGATAATAATAATAATAATGATAATAATGATAATAATAATGATAATAATAATAATAATAATAATGATAATAATAATAATGATGATAATAATAATAATAATAATAATAATAATAATAATAATGATAATAATAATAATAATAATAATGATGATAATAATAATAATAATAATAATGATAATAATAATAATAATGATAATAATGATAATAATGATAATAAAGGACTGACAGTTTCTGCAACAATAATTGATATTTAATGATAATAATAATGAAGAACAGAAGGTATCAGCGCAGGAATGGCGTCGGTATAAAGCTGCGTCCGTCGTCGTGGCGTTTGGCGAGTGTCGGCGGTGTGACAGGGAGACGACAGTGCGGTAATTGTCCCCCTTCTGCGGTGTCACCTTGCCCCAGTGTAGAGTCCTCTCTGGCGCTGTCATTGCAGGACGATGATGAAGGGTGACGCGCCGCAGTCTGCGCAGGATCGTCTCCGTGGCTGGAAGGGGCTATTTGGAAAGGGTAAGTGGCAGCAGACTTGGGGGGAGTCAGATAAATTGCCGCCGAACTCCACGCTGAGTCAAAGGACATAAAAACACACAATTCACACTCAGATATTACAAAGACGTCTGCTGGAAATTGTAGAATATGTTGCAGCTGCAGCCGCCATGAGCGTGTGTTGACCCCTGGACTACCCGCATGTTTAGAGTGCATGGTGTCATGGTGTCAGGGATCAGGGGGATGAAATGGACTACTTCTGGCTTCTGCATGCTTGCAGCTTTTGCTGGACACTCACAGTTCATGGTGTCAGGGATCGGGGGGATGAAATGGACTTTTTCTGGCTTCTGCATGCTTGCAGCCAGGGGCGGACTGACCTGGCACTGCCCGAGGGCCCAGGGTCAGTAGGGGGCCCCATGAGATGCCCCTGGTACCTTTTTCATAGGCTTTTTTGAGTTTGGGCAAGAACACAGGGGCCACATGGTCCCCTATTGCCGGGGGGCCCCATGAGTTGTCAGTCGTCCCTTGCTTGCAGCTTTTGCTGGACACTCGCAGTGCATGGTGTCAGGGATCGGGGGGATGAAATGGACTCTTTCTGGCTTCTGCATGCTTGCAGCGTTTGCTGGACACAGGGTGGGATCTGTAGCGTGTCGGAGGACATGAACGCACGTTGGCGTCCTGAATCCAGCGCCTGCCTCCTCTCTCCTTGTCCCGGGGTGGGATCTGTAGCGTGTCAGAGGACATGAACGCACGTTGGCGTCCTGAATCCAGCGCCTGCCTCCTCTCTCCTTGTCCCGGGGTGGGATCTGTAGCATGTCGGAGGAAGTGAATGCACGCTGGCGGCCTGAATCCAGCATCTGCCTCTTCTCTCTTTGCCCCATGGTGGGATCTGTAGCATGTCGGAGGAAGTGAACGCACGCTGGCGTCCTGAATCCAGCGTGTGCCTCCTCTCTCCCTGCCCCGAGGTGGGATCTGTAGCATGTCGGAGGACGTGAATGCACGCTGGCGGCCTGCATCCAGCGCCTGACTCCTCTCTCCCTGCCCCAGGGTGGGATCTGTAGCATGTCGGAGGACGTGAACGCACGCTGGCGGCCTGAATCCAGCGTCTGCCTTCTCTCTCCTTGCCCCGGGGTGGGATCTGTAGCCTGTCGGAGGACGTGAACGCACGCTGGCGGCCTGCATCCAGCGCCTGCCTCCTCTCTCCCTGCCCCGGGGTGGGATCTGTAGCATGTCGGAGGACGTGAACGCACGCTGGTGGCCTGAATCCAGCGTCTGCCTTCTCTCTCCTTGCCCCGGGGTGGGATCTGTAGCCTGTCGGAGGACGTGAACGCACGCTGGCGGCCTGCATCCAGCGCCTGCCTCCTCTCTCCCTGCCCCGGGGTGGGATCTGTAGCATGTCGGAGGACGTGAACGCACGCTGGCGGCCTGCATCCAGCGCCTGCCTCCTCTCTCCCTGCCCCGGGGTGGGATCTGTAGCCTGTTGGAGGACGTGAACGCACGCTGGTGGCCTGAATCCAGCGTCTGCCTCCTCTCTCCTTGTCCCGGGGTGGGATCTGTAGCGTGTCGGAGGACGTGAACACACGCTGGCGGCCTGAATCCAGCATCTGCCTCCTCTCTCCTTGCACCAGGGTGGGATCTGTAGCGTGTCGGAGGACGTGAACGCACGCTGGTGGCCTGAATCTAGCGTGTGCCTCCTCTCTCCTTGTCCCGGGGTGGGATCTGTAGCGCGTCGGAGGACGTGAACACACGCTGGTGGCCTGCATCCAGCGCCTGACTCCTCTCTCCCTGCCCCAGGGTGGGATCTGTAGCATGTCGGAGGACGTGAACGCACGCTGGCGGCCTGAATCCAGCGTCTGCCTTCTCTCTCCTTGCCCCGGGGTGGGATCTGTAGCCTGTCGGAGGACGTGAACGCACGCTGGCGGCCTGCATCCAGCGCCTGCCTCCTCTCTCCCTGCCCCGGGGTGGGATCTGTAGCATGTCGGAGGACGTGAACGCACGCTGGTGGCCTGAATCCAGCGTCTGCCTTCTCTCTCCTTGCCCCGGGGTGGGATCTGTAGCCTGTCGGAGGACGTGAACGCACGCTGGCGGCCTGCATCCAGCGCCTGCCTCCTCTCTCCCTGCCCCGGGGTGGGATCTGTAGCATGTCGGAGGACGTGAACGCACGCTGGCGGCCTGCATCCAGCGCCTGCCTCCTCTCTCCCTGCCCCGGGGTGGGATCTGTAGCCTGTCGGAGGACGTGAACGCACGCTGGTGGCCTGAATCCAGCGTCTGCCTCCTCTCTCCTTGTCCCGGGGTGGGATCTGTAGCGTGTCGGAGGACGTGAACACACGCTGGCGGCCTGAATCCAGCATCTGCCTCCTCTCTCCTTGCACCAGGGTGGGATCTGTAGCGTGTCGGAGGACGTGAACGCACGCTGGTGGCCTGAATCTAGCGTGTGCCTCCTCTCTCCTTGTCCCGGGGTGGGATCTGTAGCGCGTCGGAGGACGTGAACACACGCTGGTGGCCTGAATCCAGCGTCTGCCTCCTCTCTCCCTGCCCCGGGGTGGGATCTGTAGCCTGTCGGAGGACGTGAACGCACGCTGGCGGCCTGAATCCAGCGTCTGCCTCCTCTCTCCTTGCCCCGGGTTGGGATCTGTAGTGTGTTGGAGGACGTGAACGCACGCTGGCTTCCTGAATCCAGCTTCTGCCTCCTCTCTCCTTGCCTCGGGAGGGGTGGAGGGCAGCTGCTGGCACCCGAAGTCCGATGAGACAGAGCCGGGCTCACACTTCGGCACACGCAGTCCGTGTCCTTGTTATTTTTTCCATGTTTGGGGCGTCTGTGGCGCTGGGGAGGCCGGAACGCCCAATCGCGTCTCCTCAATGGAGGCTCACATTACCCCCCCCCCCCCCATGCCAGCTCTGAATGGGTCCTCCTGAGCCGATGGAAAATCCAGCTCAGGTCCTCCAGGGGAGCGGCGGCGGACGATGAAACGTTCCCTTATTCCTGGACCTCGCTCTGCACGGAACAATGGAACGCCTGTTTTGCGCTCGGTGGAACGGCGTGTTTTCTATGCGGAGGTAAATCTCGCACTCCTGGAGACGTCAAGGGGGCCGATAATCAATTGAGGGTGTTGGAGTCGTGTCGCGTCACGGCACTCGGCCACGAGTCAGTCCAGAATGACCCATTTAGAGGGACAAATGATCTCGCCGCCTGCAGCGATTATACTGGCGCTGTGCGGCGATTCAGGGATGGCCGGCAATGACGCACCGAGGCGCACAGGTCGCCCGCTACTTCCCCATTGTTTTGCCCGACCGCCGCACATCGAGGGTCAAAAATGAATTGCGTTGAAATGCGATCTTTGGCCACAGTTAAGGCTTTGCAGCAGAGGGGGTCCTGACTCCACCGTTCCGTATCTCAGGCACCTTTGTTTTTGTGGGAACCTCTGGCTCTCCGCCTCAGCAGGCTGCACCCTGATGTGTTACCGCCCCTCTGTAGATCGATGTGGTGGCGCAACCTGCCGCAGCCAGTGGCCCAGACGGCACAGCGTCCACGCCCACAGCAGACCATGAGAGACCGTTTGGCCCTGGCATCGCCGCTGTTACCTGGTCGCCGCCATTCCACAGGAAGGAGAAGAATAGTCACGTGACCACTACATCACAGTCCTGAAAAAGGCAGTTAAAGTGGAACTCCGGGCTAAGAAAACGCTACCGTGTTAATTCATTGGTCGTGTGACTTCTGGAATCTCGGTGAGACATCCTGGAACAAAGACCGCCCACTGCTGCGCTCTCTCCTTGTACAGAGGGAGTGGTCCTGTCTCCACCCCCTCCTGTAGTGGGAGGAGCCTGTTGCCCCCTCCCACAGCTCTGCTGTCTTCTTGTTCAGGGGGACTGGTCTTGTCTCTGCCCCTCCTGTAGTTTTATGCTAGGGGTGGAGCCTGCTGGGCCCCTCCCACAGCTCTGCTCTCTCCTTGTGCAGGGTGACTGGTCTTGACTTCGCCCCTCCTGTAGCCTTGTGTTATGGGTGGAGCCTGCTGGGCTCCTCCCACAGCTCTGCTTTCTCCTGCTCTTATCTCCACCCCCTCCTGTAGTTTTATGAATTGGGTGGAGCCTGCTGGGCCCCTCCCACAGCTCTGCTCTCTCATCCTGCAGGGGGGGGATGGTTTGTCTCCACCCCCCTCCTGTAGTGGGTGGAGTCTGCTGGCTCACAAAGGGGACTTGTAGCAGGAATTCGGTTGCCGGTATGATATGCCCCCAGCAACCAATCATAATTCAGTATTCGCAGCTCTGCTGAAAATTGCAACATGCGATACAAGTGTTGCAATGGCCGGGTGAGACAGTTGCATCCCAGCAGTGTTCCAGGCAAAATGGAGAAAACTAGATTGAAAACGATAAATTGTATTGTGTGTGGGAAGATTTGAAATCTGTTCAGATTGAATGCAAAAATTCCAAAATATCCAAATCCTTCACACAACCTCCTCCGGTTCCTCTGGCTGCCGGGATCGCCGGTGAGCCGCCATTGCTTACAATTCTGCAAATAAAAGAAAGAAACGTGTTACCCGACCATTGCGAGTATTAATCCTTCAACTTTCGGGGGACAATGAATACTGAACCAGGATTGGATGCTGGGGGCAGCTTTTTCTCTTTCCCCCCTATAATGATCCCCGGCGACTGCCGCGTCCACCCAGTGGCCCCTAATGTTGATGGCGGGGCCCCGGACGTCCGCACCGCGCCTCCGGGGAGTTCTGCGCACGGACCGGCAGAGGTGGCCTCAATAGGTGATCTCATTTCACACCCTGCTGCTTGTGTAGCATGAAAGTCAATGAGCTGGTCTGGTGTGTGCGGGAGCAAGATGGATGGCGGCACGCCGGCCTGACATTATCTTCCCGGAGAACGCGCGTCTTCCTGACTCCCGACGGGAATTACCTGTCTGTGTACTAATGCTTCTCATTCCACGTATTTCCCTATTAAACGTAATCATACAAATGATGAATATGGGAACGGAGAGAGAGAGAGAGATATGTAGATAATAGATACAAAGATACATAGTAGAAAGAAGGATGGATAGATGATAGATAGATAGATAGATAGATAGATAGATAGATAGATAGATAGATAGATAGATAGATAGATAGATAGATAGATTAGATAGATAGATAGATAGATAGATAGATAGATAGATAGATGATAGATAGATAATAGATAGATAGATAATAGATAGATAGATAGATAGATAGATAAATAGATAGATAATAGATAGATAGATAGATAATAGATAGATAGATAGATAGATAGATAGATAGATAGATAGATAGATAATAGATAGATAGATAGATAGATAGATAGATAGATAGATAATAGATAGATAGATAATAAAATAGATAGATAGATAGATAATAGATAGATAGATAGATAATAAATAGATAGATAATAGATAGATAGATAGATAGATAGATAGATAATAAATAGATAGATAGATAGATAGATAGATAGACAGATAAATAGATAGATAATAGATAGATAGATAGATAATAGATAGATAGATAGATAGATAGATAGATAGATAGATAGATAGATAATAGATAGATAGATAGATAGATAGATAATAGATAGATAGATAGATAGATAATAAATAGATAGATAGATAGATAATAGATAGATAGATAGATAGATAGATAGATAATAAATAGATAGATAATAGATAGATAGATAGATAGATAGATAGATAGATAATAGATAGATAGATAGATAGATAATAAATAGATAGATAGATAGATAATAGATAGATAGATAGATAGATAGATAGATAGATAATAAATAGATAGATAATAGATAGATAGATAGATAGATAGATAGATAGATAATAGATAGATAGATAGATAGATAGATAGATAGATAGATAGATAGATAATAAATAGATAGATAGATAGATAGATAGATAATAGATAGATAGATAGATAGATAGATAGATAATAGATAGATAATAGATAGATAGATAGATAGATAGATAGATAGATAAATAGATAGATAATAGATAGATAGATAGATAATAGATAGATAGATAGATAGATAGATAGATAGATAGATAATAGATAGATAAATAGATAGATAGATAGATAGATAGATAGATAATAGATAGATAGATAGATAGATAGATAGATAGATAGATAGATAATAGATAGATAGATAGATAGATAGATAATAGATAGATAGATAATAAATAGATAGATAGATAGATAATAGATAGATAGATAGATAATAGATAGATAATAGATAGATAGATAGATAATAGATAGATAATAGATAGATAGATAGATAGATAGATAGATAGATAGATAGATAGATAATAGATAGATAGATAGATAGATAGATAATAGATAGATAGATAATAGATAGATAATAGATAGATAATAGATAGATAGATAGATAATAGATAGATAGATAGATAGATAGATAGATAGATAGATAGATAATAGATAGATAGATAGATAGATAGATAGATAGATAGATAGATAGATAGATAGATTAGATAGATAGATAGATAGATAGATAGATAGATAGATGATAGATAGATAATAGATAGATAGATAATAGATAGATAGATAGATAGATAGATAAATAGATAGATAATAGATAGATAGATAGATAATAGATAGATAGATAGATAGATAGATAGATAGATAGATAGATAGATAGATAATAGATAGATAGATAGATAGATAGATAGATAAATAGATAGATAGATAAATAAATAGATAGATAGATAGATAATAGATAGATAGATAGATAATAAATAGATAGATAATAGATAGATAGATAGATAGATAGATAGATAATAAATAGATAGATAGATAGATAGATAGATAGACAGATAAATAGATAGATAATAGATAGATAGATAGATAATAGATAGATAGATAGATAGATAGATAGATAGATAGATAATAGATAGATAGATAGATAGATAGATAATAGATAGATAGATAGATAGATAATAAATAGATAGATAGATAGATAATAGATAGATAGATAGATAGATAGATAGATAATAAATAGATAGATAATAGATAGATAGATAGATAGATAGATAGATAGATAGATAGATAATAGATAGATAGATAGATAGATAGATAATAAATAGATAGATAGATAGATAATAGATAGATAGATAGATAGATAGATAGATAGATAGATAGATAATAAATAGATAGATAATAGATAGATAGATAGATAGATAGATAGATAGATAATAGATAGATAGATAGATAGATAATAAATAGATAGATAGATAGATAATAGATAGATAGATAGATAGATAGATAGATAATAAATAGATAGATAGATAGATAGATAATAGATAGATAGATAGATAGATAGATAGATAATAGATAGATAGATAGATAGATAGATAGATAGATAGATAGATAGATAGATAGATAATAAATAGATAGATAGATAGATAGATAGATAATAGATAGATAGATAGATAGATAGATAGATAATAGATAGATAATAGATAGATAGATAGATAGATAGATAGATAGATAGATAAATAGATAGATAATAGATAGATAGATAGATAATAGATAGATAGATAGATAGATAGATAGATAGATAATAGATAGATAAATAGATAGATAGATAGATAGATAGATAGATAATAGATAGATAGATAGATAGATAGATAGATAGATAGATAGATAATAGATAGATAGATAGATAGATAGATAATAGATAGATAGATAATAAATAGATAGATAGATAGATAATAGATAGATAGATAGATAATAGATAGATAATAGATAGATAGATAGATAATAGATAGATAATAGATAGATAGATAGATAGATAGATAGATAGATAGATAATAGATAGATAGATAGATAGATAGATAATAGATAGATAGATAATAGATAGATAATAGATAGATAATAGATAGATAGATAGATAATAGATAGATAGATAGATAGATAGATAGATAGATAGATAATAGATAGATAGATAGATAGATAGATAGATAGATAGATAGATAATAGATAGATAGATTAATAAATAGATAGATAGATAGATAGATAATAGATAGATAGATAGATAATAGATAGATAGATAGATAGATAGATAGATAGATAATAGATAGATAGATAATAAATAGATAGATAGATAGATAGATAATAGATAGATAGATAGATAATAGATAGATAATAGATAGATAATAGATAGATAGATAATAGATAGATAGATAGATAGATAGATAGATAGATAGATAGATAGATAATAGATAGATAATAGATAGATAGATAGATAATAGATAGATAGATAGATAGATAGATAGATAGATAGATAGATAGATAGATAGATAGATAGATAATAGATAGATAGATAGATAGATAGATAATAGATAGATAGATAATAGATAGATAATAGATAGATAATAGATAGATAGATAGATAATAGATAGATAGATAGATAGATAGATAGATAGATAGATAATAGATAGATAGATAGATAGATAGATAGATAGATAGATAATAGATAGATAGATTAATAAATAGATAGATAGATAGATAATAGATAGATAGATAGATAATAGATAGATAGATAGATAGATAGATAGATAGATAGATAGATAGATAGATAATAGATAGATAGATAGATAGATAGATAGATAGATAGATAGATAATAGATAATAGATAGATAGATAGATAGATAGATAGATAGATAGATAGATAGATAGATAATAGATAGATAATAGATAGATAGATAGATAGATAGATAGATAGATAGATAGATAGATAGATAGATAGATAGATAATAGATAATAGATAGATAGATAATAGATAGATAATAGATAGATAATAGATAATAGATAGATAATAGATAATAGATAGATAATAGATAGATAATAGATAATAGATAGATAGATAATAGATAGATAGATAGATAATAGATAATAGATAGATAGATAATAGATAGATAATAGATAGATAGATAGATAGATAGATAATAGATAGATAGATAGATAGATAGATAATAGATAGATAATAGATAGATAGATAGATAATAGATAATAGATAGATAATAGATAGATAATAGATAGATAATAGATAGATAGATAATAGATAGATAGATAGATAATAGATAATAGATAGATAGATAGATAGATAATAGATAGATAATAGATAGATAGATAATAGATAGATAGATAATAGATAGATAGATAGATAATAGATAATAGATAGATAATAGATAGATAATAGATAGATAATAGATAGATAGATAATAGATAGATAGATAATAGATAGATAGATAGATATCGAGATCATAGAAATAAAGAAAGATATATATGTATATATAACAGATACAAAGATAGATAGATAGTAGATAGAAGGATAGACAGAAGAAAGAAAGAAAGAAAGAAAGAACAATAGTATGATTAGATAGACAGATTTGATTAGATGGATAGATAGAGAGAGATAATAGAAATAAAGAAGGAAATATATATAGATAATAGATACAAAGATAGACTGATAGTAGAAAAAAGGATAGATAGAAGAAAGAAAGATATATATATAGATAATAGATAGATACTTTTGATACAAAGATAGATAGATGGAATAGAATAGATCTGATAAAAGTTTCCCTATTAAATATATAATATGACATCAGTGGGCGGTCCTATGCACGTCTCAGTGGGCGGTCCTATGCACGACTCAGTGGGCGGTCCTATGCACGACTCAGTGGGCGGTCCTATGCACGTCTCAGTGGGCGGTCCTATGCACGACTCAGTGGGCGGTCCTATGCACGTCTGTCACACCAGAGCAGCTCAGGGAGCAGACTTTGGCCCTGACCTGTTCCTGGTATTATAGGTGCGTTTTGTGGCATTTTGTTGCGTTTTCCTTGCATTTTTGATGGCATTCATGGATGAATTTCAGGCTCCTGCCCACCGTTCTGCTACGTGAACGCAATCTTAGCGGAAAGCCCTTCGCAGTCTGCTATGCCCCGTACTCGGCTCACGTCTGCTATGCCCGGTACTCGGCTCACGTCTGCTATGCCCGGTACTCGGCTCACGTCTGCTATGCCCGGTACTCGGCTCACGTCTGCTATGCCCGGTACTCGGCTCACGTCTGCTATGCCCGGTACTCGGCTCACGTCTGCTATGCCCGGTACTCGGCTCACGTCTGCTATGCCCGGTACTCGTCTCACGTCTGCTATGCCCGGTACTCGGCTCACGTCTGCTATGCCCGGTACTCGGCTCACGTCTGCTATGCCCGGTACTCGGCTCACGTCTGCTATGCCCGGTACTCGGCTCACGTCTGCTATGCCCGGTACTCGGCTCACGTCTGCTATGCCCGGTACTTGGCTCACGTCTGCTATGCCCGGTACGCAACTCACGTCTGCTATGCCCAGTACTTGGCTCAAGTCTGCTATGCCCGGTACTTGGATCACGTCTGATATGCCCGGTACTCGGCTCACGTCTGCTATGCCCGGTACTCGGCTCACGTCTGTTATGCCCGGTACTTGGATCACGTCTGATATGCCCGGTACTCGGCTCACGTCTGCTATGCCCGGTACTCGGCTCACGTCTGCTATGCCCGGTACTCGGCTCACGTCTGTTATGCCCGGTACTTGGATCACGTCTGATATGCCCGGTACTCGGCTCACGTCTGCTATGCTCGGTACTCGGCTCACGTCTGCTATGCCCGGTACGCAACTCACTTCTGCTGTGCCCGGTACTCGGCTCACGTCTGCTCATGCCCGGTACTCGGCTCACGTCTGCTATGCCCGGTACTCGGCTCACGTCTGCTATGCCCGGTACTCGGCTCACGTCTGCTATACCCGATACTCGGCTCACGTCTGCTATGCCCGGTACTTGGATCACGTCTGATATGCCCGGTACTCGGCTCACGTCTGCTATGCCCGGTACTCGGCTCACGTCTGCTATGCCCGGTACTCGGCTCACGTCTGCTATGCCCGGTACTCGGCTCACGTCTGCTATGCCCGGTACTCGGCTCACGTCTGTTATGCCCGGTACTTGGATCACGTCTGCTATGCCCGGTACTCGGCTCACGTCTGTTATGCCCGGTACTTGGATCACGTCTGATATGCCCGGTACTCGGCTCACGTCTGCTGTGCCCGGTACTCGGCTCACGTCTGCTATGCCCGGTACTCGGCTCACGTCTGTTATGCCCGGTACTTGGATCACGTCTGATATGCCCGGTACTCGGCTCACGTCTGCTATGCCCGGTACTCGGCTCACGTCTGCTATGCCCGGTACTCGGCTCACGTCTGTTATGCCCGGTACTTGGATCACGTCTGATATGCCCGGTACTCGGCTCACGTCTGCTATGCCCGGTACTCGGCTCACGTCTGCTATGCCCGGTACTCGGCTCACGTCTGTTATGCCCGGTACTTGGATCACGTCTGATATGCCCGGTACTCGGCTCACGTCTGCTATGCCCGGTACTCGGCTCACGTCTGCTATGCCCGGTACTCGGCTCACGTCTGCTATGCCCGGTACTCGGCTCACGTCTGCTATGCCCGGTACTCGGCTCACGTCTGTTATGCCCGGTACTTGGATCACGTCTGCTATGCCCGGTACTCGGCTCACGTCTGTTATGCCCGGTACTTGGATCACGTCTGATATGCCCGGTACTCGGCTCACGTCTGCTGTGCCCGGTACTCGGCTCACGTCTGCTATGCCCGGTACTCGGCTCACGTCTGTTATGCCCGGTACTTGGATCACGTCTGATATGCCCGGTACTCGGCTCACGTCTGCTATGCCCGGTACTCGGCTCACGTCTGTTATGCCCGGTACTCGGCTCACGTCTGCTATGCCCCGTACTCGGCTCACGTCTGTTATGCCCGGTACTTGGATTACGTCTGATATGCCCGGTACTCGGCTCACGTCTGCTATGCCCGGTACTCGGCTCACGTCTGTTATGCCCGGTACTCGGCTCACGTCTGTTATGCCCGGTACTCGGCTCACGTCTGTTATGCCCGGTACTTGGATCACGTCTGATATGCCCGGTACTCGGCTCACGTCTGCTATGCCCGGTACTCGGCTCACGTCTGCTATGCCCGGTACTCGGCTCACGTCTGCAGCAGCCGGGGTCTCCTGCGCCGTTTCTAAACGTTCCTCGGCACACGAGGGGTTACAGAGAAATGTTTCTTTTTGCATCCCGGCCCTAATCAAAAAAGAAATGAAATTTCCGCCCTTCTGCAGTACATTCCCTTCAAGTCCGGCACCTGGGGAAGTCGAAGGCATTACTTTGCCATAAATTAGTCAGCGGCGTGCTCCAGCGCGGCGCCTCCGCTGTCCCCTAATGACGGGCCGCCTTTGGCTGGATAACAAGAGCGGCGCACAATGGATTGCCGCCGCGCCCGCTCTCATGCAGCAACGTAGGAGAGTTCGGGTCCTATTGTACTCAGACACTGGGAGATATACCCAGAGATATTCCGCCGCCGCTCGCCGCCGAGTCCCCGTCTCAGCGAAATTAATAACCCCCATAATGACAACTTTTCCCGGGAAGAATGGAGCTAATTGATTTCTTTCTGACGACTACAGACTAATTAAGCGCTAATCTCGTGTTTATACGCCACATTGCCGCCGAGTGCTTTTGCGGAACAATAAGGCTCTTTGGGGATTACACGGGGATTTTTTCGGGAGATAAATTATAGTGCCGCGGATAAGAAAAGAAAGCGATTTATTTATTTTTTTTCTCATTGTCTCCCGCCGCGCTGCAATTTCGCGAAGGGTTAACGGGCCTGGTGCTGGCGGTCTACGGCGAATTTCCGTGAGGGCCCTCGCGGCGAGCGCAGAGAACAGAACAATAGGGATTAAAGGAAAACCACAAACCTCAGCCGCAGAAAAAAAAAACGATCGCAGTTCACCGATGTCTGCTGTAGAATTTTGGATAACGGCGCTCGGAGGAAAACAAAAAACATTTTCAACAAAATTCTGCAAAAAAAAAAAGAAGTCATGCCTATCTGGGCTCCAGGCGGCTTCATAGCCTTTACACACAATGCGTTTTTTTTCAGCCATGTGTCAAACACGTGTGGCCCTGCATCTGCGGCACCCCCTTGTCTCCGCCCCCACATCGTCTCAGCAGTTGGCAGCAGAGAGGAGGCCAGAGCTCCTCCGACAGATCCTGCGCCTCTCTGTGCAGCCACAGCACCCCCTCGTCTCCACCTCCCCTGGTCTTAGTATTGAGCTGAATCCAGCCCTCTTCTGGTCCTCCTCCAGACCCGGCACTTTCTGCTTCTCAGCTCCCCCACCAGCTTTTTCCTGGCAGTAGCACAAGGTAAAGGGGGGGGGGGGGTGCATTGTGATGTAAGGGAGGGTGGGTAGGGTTATTGACTTCTGATGGTGGTGGTGGTGGGGGGTGCTCTGTACATCTAGTCTAGGAATAGTGTCCCATCATTGGTGTCAGTGGGAGGAATAGTGCCCCATCATCGGTGTCAGTGGGAGGAATAGTGCCCCATCATTGGTGTCAGTGGGGGGAATAGTGCCCCATCATTGGTGTCAGTGGGAGGAATAGTGCCCCATAATTGGTGTCAGTGGGAGGAATAGTGCCTCATCATTGGTGTCAGTGGGAGGAATAGTGCCCCATCATTGGTGTCAGTGGGAGGAATAGTGCCCCATCATTGGTGTCAGTGGGAGGAATAGTGCCCCATCATTGGTGTCAGTGGGAGGAATAGTGCCTCATCATTGGTGTCAGTGGGAGGAATAGTGACCCGCCATTGGTGTCAGTGGGAGGAATAGTGTCCCATCATTGGTGTCAGTGGCAGGAATAGTGCCCTATCTTTGGTATCAGTGGAAGGAATAGTGCCCCATCATTGGTGTCAGTGGGAGGAATAGTGACCCGCCATTGGTGTCAGTGGGAGGAATAGTGTCCCATCATTGGTGTCAGTGGGAGGAATAGTGCCCTATCTTTGGTATCAGTGGAAGGAATAGTGCCCCATCATTGGTATCAGTGGAAGGAATAGTGCCCCATCATTGGTGTCAGTGGGAGGAATAGTGCCCCATCATTGGTGTCAGTGGGGGGAATAGTGCCCCATCATTGGTGTCAGTGGGAGGAATAGTGCCCCATCATTGGTGTCAGTGGGGGGAATAGTGCCTCATCATTGGTGTCAGTGGGAGGAATAGTGCCCCATCATTGGTGTCAGTGGGAGGAATAGTGCCCCATCATTGGTGTCAGTGGGAGGAATAGTGCCTCATCATTGGTGTCAGTGGGAGGAATAGTGCCCCATCATTGGTATCAGTGGGAGGAATAGTGCCTCATCATTGGTGTCAGTGGGAGGAATAGTGCCCCATCATTGGTGTCAGTGGGAGGAATAGTGCCCCATCATTGGTGTCAGTGGGAGGAATAGTGCCCCATCATTGCTGTCAGTGGGAGGAATTGTGTCTCATCATTGGTGTCAGTGGGAGGAATAGTGCCCCATCATTGCTGTCAGTGGGAGGAATTGTGTCTCATCATTGCCCTCAGTGGGAGGAATAGTGCCCCATCATTGGTGTCAGTGGGGGAATAGTGCCCCATCATTGGTGTCAGTGGGAGGAATAGTGCCCCATCATTGGTGTCAGTGGAAGGAATAGTGCCCCATCATTCGTGTCAGTGGGAGGAATAGTGCCCCATCATTGGTATCAGTGGGAGAAATAGTGCCCCATCATTGGTGTCAGTGGGAGGAATAGTGCCCCATCATTGGTGTCAGTGGGAGGAATAGTGCCCCATCATTGGTGTCAGTGGGAGGAATAGTGCCCCATCATTGGTGTCAGTGGGAGGAATAGTGCCCCATCATTCGTGTCAGTGGGAGGAATAGTGCCCCATCATTGGTGTCAGTGAGAGAAATAGTGCGCCATCATGTAACTTTTTAGAAGGAGGAGTCATTTCCTCAGTCTCTCCTCCCCCAGTGATCAGACTGTACATTGTAACTTTGTTGCTGTACATTGATGGAATGTTCATCATCCTAGTTTGTTTCCTTCCACCAATCACTGGTTTCTCTTCCCATCTCCGCCGACTCCTCTGTAGCGCACCGGTACCGGTTGGACCCCCGCACCCATCAGCCGGCTGCCACCACCCGTTCTCGTTTCCAGTCTTATCCCTCTTTAATTAGCAGCTATCTGAGAGACAGTTGTTGCGTCTTCTGCAGACGACACCCCCGGGCTGTGCTGCTAAGTAGGATTTGAATTTGTTAATTAAAAGCAGAATGTTTCAAACTTCCCATCTGCAGCTCCCCCCCCCCCTTGTCCTCCCCCCCCCCTCCGCTCACTGATCCCCGGAGGAGGCCTGGGAGACGAACAGCGGGATTCATCCAACAGACATGACTGCGCACCGCTTTGAAAGCGCCAGTCAGAACCTGCTGAGGAGTTCTCACCACGCCGCCTGTTTGTGTCAACTTCCCGGAGATCTTTGATTTTCAGGGACGGTCCCGAATTTGAAAATCTGCCCTTGGAAGTGTCTTCGCTTCTCAAAATATTGGTCCACCAGCTTTGGTCTGCCTAAAACATCAGCTCGGGGGGGGGGGGGGGGTCTCGTCGCTGAGGTTCAATCTGCATTAATTTTGGTACCTCCCTCATCACCATGCTAAGGAAATTAGTAAATTAGACGTTGCCATTTCTATTGCATACCTTATTATGGACCCAGTGATATCACCACTGGGTCTCCTTTCTTCTCAATGCAAAGCAAGCAGATTGTGGTTGGTGGGAGGGGCCAGCAGGGTGCTGTACATAGTTTCCTGAAGACATCACAGCATCCTGCCTCAGTACGCCTCCCCGGGGCTCTCGGTGCTGATGCAAGCGGTGGGCGGTCTTCTGCAGAGTGTGAATGTGGAGGAGTTGCCATTTTGGGGCAGACTGCGTTTGGTTTTAGTTGGGTAGCTCAGGTGGGTGTGGCTGTATTATAATACGGGGACCTTCCATGGGTAAAACATTGTGGACCGCTGACCATCACACCCCTATAGACATCCCATTCCAAAACTAAGACCATTGATATGGAGCTGTTCCCCTCCCCAACTTCAGCCAATAATATGGATTTTCCCCCTTTGTGGCTACAACATCCTCCTCTCTTCTGGGAAGATGTGTTGGATGAGAAGACCTGGCTCAACCATCCGGCCTCACATTGGGCACCAAGAAAAGAGAAACAAAGGACCTGGCTCACACATCTGGCCTTATGTTGGGCTCCAAAAAGAGAAACAAAGAACCTGACTCACACATCTGGCCTCACATTGGGCACCAAAAAAGAGAAACAAAGGACCTGGCTCACACATCTGGCCTTACATTGGGCACCAAAAAAGAGAAATATAGGACCTGGCTCAAACATCTGGCCTCATGTTGGGCTCCAAAAAAGAGAAACACAGAACCTGGCTCACACATCTGGCCTCAAGTTGGGCTCCAAAAATGAAAAACAGAGAACCTGGCTCAAACATCTGACCTCACGTTGGGCTCCAAAAAAGAGAAACAAGGGACCTGGCTTAACCATCCAGCCTCACGTTGGGCACCAGAAAATAGAAACACAGGACCTGGCTCACACATCTGGCCTCAAGTTGGGCTCCAAAAAAGAGAAACAGAACCTGGCTCAAACATCTGACCTTATGTTGGGAACCAAAAAATAGAAACACAGGACTTGGCTGAACCATCCGGCCTCACATTGGGCACCTATAAAGAGAAACACAGAACCTGGCTCACACATCTGGCCTCACGTTGGGCTCCAAAAAATAGAAACAAAGGACCTGGCTCAACTATCCGGCGTCACGTTGGGCACCAAAAAAATAGAAACAAAGGATCTGGCTCACACATCTGGCCTCACGTTGGGCACCAAAAAAAGAGAAACAAAGTTTCTTTGTACACAGGGGACAGTCATAGTGGAACAGAAAAGGGTCTTCACCAATCTGCTACCACAAGGTTTGAAGAGCACAATTGTCTACAAAGTCTTTGTATGATGGAGTATTACCGGGACCCTTCACTGGAGACACCTGGACACAATGATTGGAAGGGTAGTTCACGTACTTGTGGCCTAGGTGTGATGGTCAGGTGTCCAACGTTTTTGCCGTAAAGTGAATGTGTTGATTTCTCCTTCAGCTGCTGAACTCCATCAGCAACGTGAATGAGATGGTCCATGTATGGTGTAGTATTTATCAGAACCCTTCAACGGAAACACCTGAACCCCATCACATGGACAAATACGAGGTCATCATTGCATGACGATTGAATGTGTTTCTAAAGGCTGCTACTCGGGCCTCATTCTTTCTTCACGTCAGCCTCCTGCGGTGGGGGATCCAATTATATTTATTGACTGTATTATTCCATGAATTATATTATCATTATATTATATTATAGTAATTTATTATATTATATCTAATATTATATGATGTTATAATACATATATATATATATATATATATTTATTTTTATATATATATATATATATATATATAATTTTTTTTTTAATTATTATTATTTTTTTAATTACATTTTTTTTTAAATTTTAAGTATTTATTTATTTTATATACGAGGTCATCATTGCATGACGATTAAATGTGTTTCTAAAGGCTGCTACTTGGGCCTCATTCTTTCTTCACGTCAGCCTCCTGCGGTGGGGGATCTAATTATATTTATTGACTATATTATTCCATGAATTATATTATCATTATACTATATTATAGTAATTTATATTATATCTAATATTATATGATGTTATAATACATATATATATATATATATTTATTTATATATATATATATATATATATAATTTTTTTTTTAATTATTATTTTTTTAATTAAATTTTTTTTTAAATTTTAAGTATTTATTTATTTTATATACGAGGTCATCATTGCATAACGATTGAATGTGTTTCTAAAGGCTGCTACTTGGGCCTCATTCTTTCTTCACGTCAGCCTCCTGCGGTGGGGGATCTAATTATATTTATTGACTATATTATTCCATGAATTATATTATCATTATACTATATTATATAAGACCAGCAAGTGTGGAGAGTGACGGCCCGTGCAATCGCCAAGAGCCGGACACGACTGAATGGATAGAGAGAGATATTATATTATATCTAATATTATATGATATTATAATACACACATATAAATATATATATAATTTTTTCTATTAATTTTTTTTTTTTTTTTAATTATTTATTTATTTTAAAATTGCATTTACAATAAATAAAAAATTATATATAAAATTATATATAATAATAATAATAATAATATAATATCACGTAATATATATATATATAAAATAGAAAAAAATTGAAAATAGAAACAACATAAATATATTAAATCATTATATGAGTACGACGGCCATGTTCGGAGTTAAAGCCAGTCACAGCATTTGGTGAGTGCGGATCTATAAAATGCTTTTCACAGAAGATGTCAGCCAGCTGGAAAATTTATAAACTTTGAGTAAATAATAATTTTTCAAATTTTTTGGGACATCGGACTTTAATTTGGGATTTTTTCTTTGGACTTTCACATATAATTTGTCACAGTTTTGATTATTTGTATTATTTTTATTATTATTTTTTGATGTTTAGTCAATCCTTGAACAGCAGCTTTTCATTTTTCGCTTATTTCCTTGTCGCAAGTTTGATACATATTTTTATATTCGGAGTTATATCTGCGTTGATGTCCGCTTTATACGATGAGGGTCCCGGGAACGAGCTCTGAATTCAGATCGATCGTTCGGCCCAATCTATAAATATATTAAATTTAAAAATATATAAAATGATATATAATGTATATATAATATCACATAATATATATAAAAAAATAGAAAAAAACATAGAAAGTAGAAAAAAACCTAAATATATGACATCATTGTATGAGTGTGACGGCCGTGTTCGGAGTTGTATCTGCGTTGATGTCCGCTGTATACGATGAGGTCCACACACTGGGAACGAGCTCTGAATTCAGATCGATCGTTCGGGCCCAATCTAAAAATAGAACAAATAAAAAAATATATATAAATTTATATATTATTATAATAATATAATATCACATATATACATAGAAAAAACCTAAATATATGACATCATTGTATGAGTATGACGGCCGTGTTCGGAGTTGTATCTGCGTTGATGTCCGTTTTATACGATGAGGTCCACACACTGGGAACGAGCTCGGAATTCAGATCGATCGTTCGTCCCAATCTGCTCCTTTCTATATTCAGGACTCTGCGGGACTTAAAGAGAAGTTGGTCCTGAAGGGAAACTTTCCGCTCGCTGTGATGTCACACTTCTCTCTTCTTTTGTCCCGGTCGTTCTTAGCGTCTCCCCTCCCCCGCTGTGTCGCGCTCGGCGCCGTTCTCTCTCTAGAAGGATGTTGTCAGGCGCGGTGCGATGTACGGAGGAGATCGCTGGTATATACAGGGAGCCTTTCATTCACAATGCCGGCAGCTGGGAATGGTGTCACCGGCAGGAGAGGGGGACACCGGGGGAGGGGAGAGCCGTATTATTTCATCTGCAGCTGATTATCGGAGGATTTATTAATTCAGTCATAAATGTAATATTTAGTAATTAATGATCTCATAATTTAAGGATCCGTCATTTAGTCATTAAAGTAAACCTTTCATTACCGGTACAAAATCTCCATCAATAAACCCGACAGATCCGAATATACAGCAACACCGAACTCCTCCATCTGTATCACTGACCTCCAATTAGTGACTCTGCCTAGTCTGACATGATGTCACCAGTCTGCTGCAGGCAGGATTGGGCATTTCCTCAGTCTCCTACCCCAGTGATCAGACTGTAACATTGTAACTTTGTAGGAGGAGGAGTCATTTCCTCAGTCTCCCCTCCCCCAGTGATCAGACTGTACATTGTAACTTTGTAGAAGGAGGAGGAGCCATTTCCTCAATCTCCTCCCCCATGATCAGACTGTACAATTGTAACTTTGTAGAAGGAGGAGGAAGCATTTCCTCAGTCTCCCCTCCCCCAGTGAATCAGACTCTACATTGTAACTTTGTAGAAGGAGGAGGAAGCATTTCCTCAGGCTCCCCTCCCCCAGTGATCAGACTCTACATTGTAACTTTGTAGAAGGAGGAGGAGGCATTTCCTCAATCTCCCTCCCCCAGTGATCAGACTGTACATTGGTAACTTTGTAGAAGGGAGGAGGAGGCATTTCCTCAGTCTCCTACCCCAGTGATCAGACTGTACATTGTAACTTTGTAGAAGGAGGAGGAGTCATTTCCTCAGTCTCCCCTCCCCCAGTGATCAGACTGTACATTGTAACTTTGTAGAAGGAGGAGGAGGCATTTCCTCAGTCTCCCTCCCCCAGTGATCAGACTGTACATTGTAACTTTTGTAGAAGGAGGAGGAGCCATTTCCTCAATCTCCTCACCCAGTGATTCAGACTGTAACATTGTAACATTGTAGAAGGAGGAGGCGGCGTTTTGTCAGTCTCCCCTCCCCAGTGATCAGACTGTACATTGTAACTTTGTAGAAGGAGGAGGAGGCATTTCCTCAGTCTCCCCTCCCCTCCCCCAGTGATCAGACTGTACATTCTAACTTTGTAGGAGGAGGAGGAAGCATTTCCCCAGTCCCCCCCCCCCCCCAGTGATAAGACTGTTTGGTTTGCTGCAGTGCAAAGAGCATGTAGATAGGAGGAGAGAGCAGAGTGACAGAGAGATGAGCTCATCAGTCTGCTGCTTCTCCTTTCACTGTCCAATCACAGGCTGGGGGAGGGACAGGACCTGTCAGTGTTACTGAACAGCAGCAGAGAAAATCCGGTGTGGTCTGTGCTGGGTGACAGAGCTGTGTGAATCTCAGGACTGATGGACATATTCATATCTGTGTACTTTTTATTTTTCTTTGACTCGTTGGGCCTCTTAAAGGGCGACATTTTCCAGCCGGTTGAACTGCCATAATGTTCGGCCTGCAGGTCAGAGCGCCTTCAGCTCGGGACAATGGCAGAGGACGCTTCCAGAGGTTCAATGGGGGGGGGGGGGATTTGCATTCCGGAGGTCCTTTGTGCTGTGAATGGAGCCGGCACACGGGGGGCCACGCACGCAGCGTCCTCATTAATTCCGGGGATTGTACGGTGTCAGATAATGAATGTGGGGGCGCCACTGAGCAGATCCCGTCCCACAAATCCCTGCAATGACCATGAGCTCACCTCCAGGATATAGATCATAGACTCATGACTATGAATCGATCAATAATAGTGCGATCAATATTCCCCCATCTATAGACCTACATATGGCGGAATACGGAGGAGTACAGTGGCTGGGGGGGGGGGGGGGTGGGGGATGGGGGATGATACCCGTCTACAACATCATTGGCTACACCAGGACATGCCATGATGTTCCTACAGGGTGTCAGGTGACCCACGGGAGTCCACGGCGCATTGGGGCTCTGGGTCACACAAGGTGCTCTGTATTTCGAAATGATGAAATAGTGCCCCATCATTGGTGTCAGTGGGAGGAATAGTGCCCCATCATTGGTGTCAGTGGGAGGAATAGTGCCCCATCATTGGGTGTCAGTGGGAGGAATAGTGCCCCATCATTGGTGTCAGTGGGAGGAATAGGGCCCCCATCATTGGTGTCAGTGGGAGGAATAGTGCCCCATCATTGGTGTCAGTGGGAGGAATAGTGCCTCATCATTGGTGTCAGTGGGAGGAATAGTGCCACCGTCATTGGTGTCAGTGGGAGGAATAGTGCCCCATCATTGGTGTCAGTGGGAGGAATAGTGCCCCATCATTGGTGTCAGTGGGAGGAATAGTGCCCCGTCATTGGTATCAGTGGTAGGAATAGTGTCCCATCATTGGTGTCAGTGGGAGGAATAGTGCCCCATCATTGGTGTCAGTGGGAGGAATAGTGCCCCGTCATTGGTGTCAGTGGGAGGAATAGTGCCCCGTCATTGGTATCAGTGGGAGGAATAGTGCCCCATCATTGGTATCAGTGGGAGGAATAGTGCCCCGTCATTGGTGTCAGTGGAAGGAATAGTGCCCCATCATTGGTGTCAGTGGGAGGAATAGTGCCCCATCATTGGTGTCAGTGAGAGGAATAGTTCCCCGTCATTGGTGTCAGTGGGAGGAATAGTGCCCCCATCATTGGTGTCAGTGGAGGAATAGTGCCCCATCATTGGTGTCAGTGGGAGGAATAGTGCCCCGTCATTGGTATCAGTGGTAGGAATAGTGCCCCGTCATTGGTGTCAGTGGAAGGAATAGTGCCCCCATCATTGGTGTCAGTGGGAGGAATAGTGCCCCATCATTGGTGTCAGTGGGAGGAATAGTGCCCCATCATTGGTGTCAGTGGGAGGAATAGTGCCCCATCATTGGTGTCAGTGGGAGGAATAGTGCCCCATCACTGGTGTCAGTGGGAGGAATAGTGTCCCATCATTGGTGTCAGTGGGACGAATAGTGTCCCATCATTGGTGTCAGTGGGAGGAATAGTGTCTCATCATTGGTGTCAGTGGGACGAATAGTGCCCCATCATTGGTGTCAGTGGCAGGAATAGTACCCCATCATTGGTGTCAGTGGGAGGAATAGTGCCCCATCATTGGTGTCAGTGGCAGGAATAGTGCCCCATCATTGGTGTCAGTGGGAGGAATAGTGCCCCATCATTGTATCAGTGGGAGGAATAGGGCCCCGTCATTGGTGTCAGTGGGTGGGAATAGTGCCCCGTCATTGGTGTCAGTGGAATAGTGCCCCGTCATTGGTGTCAGTGGGAAGAATAGTGCCCCGTCATTGGTGTCAGTGGGAGGAATAGTGCCCCGTCATTGGTGTCAGTGGGAGGAATAGTGCCCGTCATTGGTGTCAGTGGCAGGAAATAGTGCCCCATCATTGGTGTCAGTGGGAGGAATAGTGCCCCATCATTGGTGTCAGTGGGAGGAATAGTGCCCCATCATGGTGTCAGTGGGAGGAATAGTGCGCCATCATTGGTGTCAGTGGGAGGAATTAGTGCCCCATCATTGGTGTCAGTGGGAGGAATAGTGCCCCATCATTGGTATCAGTGGGAGGAATAGTGCCCCATCATTGGTGTCAGTGGGAGGAATAGTGCCCCATCATTGGTGTCAGCGGGAGGAATAGTGCCCTATCATTGGTGTCAGTGGGAGGAATAGTGCCCCATCATCGGTGTCAGTGGGAGGAATAGTGCCCCATCAGTGGTGTCAGTGGGAGGAATGGTGCCCATCATTGGTGTCAGTGGGAGGAGTGGTGCCCCATCATCGGTGTCAGTGGGAGGAATAGTGCCCCATCATTGGTGTCAGTGGGAGGAATAGTGCCCCATCATTGGTATCAGTGGGAGGAATAGTGCCCCATCATTGGTGTCAGTGGGAGGAATAGTGTCCCATCATTGGTGTCAGTGGGGATGGATCTAGAACATTTCAAGTATCAGATCTTCTCCCTTTCCTGTACTGCGTAGCGGAGCTGTGTAAATCTCAGGACTGGATGAACAAACACAAATCTCTTGGCAGGTTCGGCAGCTCCAGTTGATTGGCGTATTTAGCGGTCGTCTTTGAAGACGCGTTTAGGTTGAAGGTCACCCCCGGCGTTGTAGCGAGGAAAGAACTGAGCGCCCGCGGAGAGTCTGCGCCCCGAAATGCATATTTGTAAATATTCGATGGATTCGGCATTCCGAGCGATTTGCATGTCAGGATTATTCGTTCTTTGAAAGCGGAAAGATATTCTAATTCAATTACAGAAGAAAGAGATACGTCGGCCCCTGAAAGGAACGCGTTCCTCGCTGACACCATGAAAGCCGTCTGTGTAGTCCTGATCTTTTCTGATCTGATTGTACAAACAGGCTTTGTGATGCCGAGTGGAATCGTCTAATCCCTGAGGACGGCGAGGAGCGCGAGGACGGAGAGGAGCATGGGGATGATGAGGAGCATGAGGACAGCGAGGAGCGCGAGGACGGCGAGGAGCATGGGGATGACGAGGAGCATGAGGACGGCGAGGAGCACGAGGACAGCGAGGAGCACGAGGACAGCGAGGAGCGCGGGGACGGTGAGGAGCGCGGGGACGGCAAGGAGCGCGAGGACGGCGAGGAGCATGAGGATGGTGAGGAGCGCAAGGACGGCGAGGAGCGCGGGGACGGCGAGGAGCATGAGGATGGTGAGGAGCGCAAGGACGGCGAGGAGCGCGGGGACGGCGAGGAGCATGAGGACGGTGAGGAGCGCGGGGATGACGAGGAGCATGAGGACGGTGAGGAGCGCGGGGATGACGAGGAGCATGAGGACGGTGAGGAGCGCGAGGACGGCGAGGAGCGCGGGGATGACGAGGAGCATGAGGACGGTGAGGAGCGCGGGGATGACGAGGAGCATGAGGACGGTGAGGAGCGCGAGGACGGCGAGGAGCGCGGGGATGACGAGGAGCATGAGGACGGTGAGGAGCGCGGGGATGACGAGGAGCATGAGGACGGTGAGGAGCGCGAGGACGGCGAGGAGCGTGGGGACGGCGAGGAGCGCGGGGACGGCGAGGAGCGCGAGGACGGCGAGGATGGAGAGGAGCATGGGGATGACGAGGAGCATGAGGACGGTGAGGAGCGCGAGGACGGCGAGGAGCGCGGGGGATGGCGAGGAGCATGAGGACGGTGAGGAGCGCGGGGACGGCGAGGAGCGCGGGGACGGCGAGGAGCGCGGGGATGGCGAGGAGCATGAGGACGGTGAGGAGCGCGGCGTGCAAAGTACGGCCCTCTGTACGCTCGCAGCACTACCTTTACTTGCATTGCCGCCATCGGGAAGATGAATTATAAATACGAACGTCGAAGACTTATCTGCCGAAAGGTTTGCATTTCTGATTTCTGTCCGGCCGGTTTTGTGATCCGCACACACATCCATGCCTCTTCCAGTACAGGAGGGTGACACCACCACAAAATCACCCGCCTACCCAAACACTCAGAGAGACACTCTGCAGGGGAGTCATTCTTACTGGTAGCCCCACCCATCGGCAAACGCACTCGCCAAACCGCAGGGTGCTACGGTGACATGCGGCTCACTGCTGCGTGAATTTACCACCAAAGGGGCGGAGACTTCTTTCCTTGTGTGTGAATGAATGGGCTGCCTGACGTGATGCATGGAGACGTGCACCCCCCCCCCCCCCCGCAACCCCCCCCCACCTGCACATGCAGTATTGTGGAATGTTTTATAGTTACAGAGTTATATAGTTACATAGTTACAGAGTTATATATTACCATAGTTAACATAGTTACATATAGTTACATAGTTATATAGTTACATAGTTATATAGTTACATAGTTACAGAGTTATATAGTTACATAGTTACATAGTTACATATAGTTACATAGTTATATAGTTACATAGTTATATAGTTACATAGTTATATAGTTACATAGTTACATAGTTATATAGTTACATATAGTTACATAGTTACAGAGTTATATAGTTACATAGTTACATAGTTACATAGTTACATATAGTTACATAGTTATATAGTTACATAGTTATATAGTTACATAGTTATATAGTTACATAGTTACATAGTTATATAGTTACATATAGTTACATAGTTACATAGTTACATAGTTATATAGTTATATAGTTACATAGTTACATAGTTATATAGTTACATAGTTATATAGTTACATAGTTATATAGTTACATAGTTAATAGTTATATAGTTATATAGTTACATAGTTATATAGTTATATAGTTACATAGTTATATAGTTATATAGTTACATAGTTATATAGTTATTATAGTTACAATAGTTACAGTTAAATATATCTGCTTTCTCTGTCCAACCACAGGCTGGGGGAGGGACAAGACCTGTAAGTATTACTTCATTGCAGCAGAGGGAAATGTGGTCTCCTGCCCTGCCAGCCTTGGCAGAGCTGTGTAAATCTCAGGACTGGATGGACGGGAATACAAATCCTCTGGCGGTTGAAGCGCCCCCCCCCCCCCCCCCCCCCCCCCCGGTCCTGGATTTAGCTGCTCAGAATTTAAGTAGAGCTCCGGCTGTACCGGCTTCTGTATACAGGAGAACTCGTTCCGTATTCCGCTGAATATTTCATCACTCGGCCGCGATATAAATATTTCCTTCTATATTCACACTCATTTGTCCGCGTTGTGTCCAGGACGACCCCCGGTGATGTCAGGCGCAGTATGGGGCTGTACCCGGCGGGTGATTCCACTCGCTGTATGACGGTCATGTGACCGCAGTCCGGGAATCTCTGAAGACCATCGCCTCCGGCCAATCCAATCAATGAGTTTACTTTTTGGGGTTTTATTTTCTGCACAATTCATACCGCGGGGCTTATTATATACAGATCATCCTGCAGCCCGCCCTTCCGGTGCCGAGACCGAGAGAGGAGAGAGAGAGGGGGGGGACAGAGAAAGAGGGGAGGGGGGTAGAGGGCGGCAGAGAGAGAGAGAGAGAGAGAGAGAAGCAGAGAGAGAGAGAGAGAGGGGGCAGAAAGAGAGACGAGGGGGGAGAGAGAAAAAGACGCGAGGGGAGAGAGAGGCGAGGGGGGAGACAAGGGGAGGGAGGGGGGGAGAGAGATAGAGAAAGGAGAGAGAGAAGAAGAGAGAGAGGAGAGAGCGGGGGGCAGAGAGAGAGACAAGGGGAGAGAGAGAGAAGGGGCAGAGAGAGGGGAGAGAGAGAGAGAGGGAGACAATGGGAGAGAGAGAGGGAGGGCAGAGAGAGAGGGGGGAGAGAGAGGAGCGAGAGGGGGGGAGAGAGGAGAGAGGGGGAGGAGAGGAGCGAGAGGGGGAGAGGGAGAGAGAGGGGTTCTTACCAGTCTGTGGGATCAGGAGGATAGGGCAGCACAGCGGCTAATTGGTTAGCACATCCGCCTGGCAGTACTCGGGTCGTTGGTTCGAATCCCAACCACGGCACCACCTGCCTGGAGTTTGCATGTTCTCCTTGTGTGGTTTTCCTCCAGGAACTCCGGTTTCCTCCTACAATCCAAAGACATGCTGGTAGGTGAAATGTCTCCTGTCAAAATTGTCCCTAGTATGTGTATGTATGAATCTGAGTTAGGGATCTTAGATTGTATTCTCCTCGGGGGCGGGGACTGATGGGAATGTACAATATATATGTAAAGCACTGTACAGGGTCATTGGTTCGAATCCCACCCACGGCACCACCTGCCTGGAGTTTGCATGTTCTCCCTGTGCCTGCGTGAGTTTCCTTTGGCTACTCCAGTTTCCTCTCACACTCCAAAGACATGCTGGGAGGTGAACATACCAATACCATTGTAAGTATGAATGTTAGTTTGCCGTGCATTTGAATGACACGCATCAGTTACCATTTAGCTGCGTTCGCATCTGCCTGTTTCTGAACACGCAGCGACCTTCACGGAAAAGGTGCGCTTTGCTGTGCATTCCAGAAACACACTGCAAACCCGTATTGCGCTTACATCTCCATGACGGCAACGCAAGGGCGATACCTTTTTGCAGCACGTTTCCAAAATGCGTGGCAAAGCGTGCGTTTTCTGTATGTTTGGAAATGCGCAGATGCTAATGCTGTGTTTAATGGCACCTCAATCACGGTTGGCAGTCTGTGCTTTGCCACGCATTTGTCCTGCACCAAAACGCGCGCTGGAAAGGTTCGGGAGATACTTTGGGGTGTCTGTCACTCATTGGGCACCCGATTCCTGTGAATGGGCCGCCTTAATGTATGACGCACATTTACATGCAGAAAAAACGCAAGTGGCAACGCATGTTTCCGTTACACTCAGGTGTAAATGGAATGGACTAGGCAGGAAAGATGACCAGGGAGGAGAGGGGAGGGTTTTTTTAGGCAGGAAAGATGACCAGGGAGAAGAGGTGAGGATTTTTGTAGGCAGGAAAGATGACCAGGAGGAGAGATGAGGGTATTTTTAGGCAGGAAAGATGACCAGGGAGGAGAGGTGAGGGTTTTTGTAGGCAGGAAAGATGACCGGGGAGGAGAGGTGAGGGTTTGTTTAGGCAGAAAAAGATGACCAGGGAGGAGAGGTGAGGGTTTTTTTTAGGCAGGAAAGATGACAAGGGAGGAGAGGTGAGGGTTTTTGTAGGCAGGAATGACCAGGGAGGAGAGGTGAGGGTTTTTTTAGGCAGGAAAGATGAGCAGGGAGAGGGAAGGGTTTTTAGGCAGGAATGACCAAGGAGGAGAGGTGAGGGTTTTTTAGGCAGGAAAGATGAGCAGGGAGGAGAGGGGAGGGTTTTTAGGC
>NW_028318896.1:0-59530 GCF_062004578.1 Staurois parvus | reverse complement strand
GTAATGTTGTGTACCTTATCCAGTGCAGAAAATGTAGCAAAGGATCTTATGTTGGCGAAACAGGACAGAAGTTGCAAACAAGGATGAATTTGCACAGACATTCCATCAAGGAACATAAAGAAGATGACTTTTGCACACCTGTGGGACACCATTTCGCACAACCAGACCACACTTTGGGAGACCTCAACATTTTAGTTCTTAAAGGAAATTTAACTTTTGAACTAAGAATGATAATTCTATTTGACACAAGAGATAACGGCCTGAATTTGGACATGGGATTCCTCAATCATTATCCAACAGTTGTAGGACTATCACCTCAAGCATGACTGCCTCTCTGAGTGTTGTCTCCACCCCCCCCCCCCCAGAATTTGCTTTTGCTGCGTCTTATCTCTGTTCTCTTTTTCTTCCCATCCCCTACATCTGTTCTAACATTCTGCTACAACTTTGTGATCAGTACTGCTTGGACCTGAAGAAGGGGACATTCCCCGAAAGTTTGTCCTCTAAATTGTATGTTAGTGCACATAAAAAAAAAGTATCACGGACAGTACTCATTGTTTCTATCTGTCTCAAAAAAATGCTAAAAAATGCATATGGGTACAGTGTTGCATGACCGCGCAATTGTCATTCAAAGTGTGATATCACTAAAAGCTGAAAATTGGCCTAGACAGAAAGGGGGTGAAAGTGTCCGGACTTGAATTGGTTAAATATTTCTTTCCTTAAGTGACTTGAGTTTATTGCCTTTACATGCAGTACTTATCAAGTGTTTACCGCAAAGAGGCACAGTGAGCGGAGTTTTAGGATCGTATGAGATATTTAGGGGAAAAATGTGTCCACACACTTAAATACCTCATGTGATCTACTTTAGTGAATGGAGCGCACTGTTACCAAACAGGACCCACCCATGTGGGGTGTGCCGCAACCATGTGCAATACATATGGATGCAGAGTGATAATGTTGGCTTTTCAAGGTTAAAGCAGGCGCTAAGGAGGCGACACATCGCATGTCAGACACCTCTGAAAACCAATCTAGCACAGATTGCTTTTCATGGTGGTTGCAAACTCAGCCTTAATGTATATTTGCACCAAAAATAAAAGATAAGGAAGGAGAGATGGATCTGGGTTTTATTTTTTTAAAAATCTTCTTAAAGTGGTAGTAAACCTTCATTCCTAAGTTTTCCCCAGTGTGACAGGAGTCACTTTGGGTGGGGGGCCCATGGAACCCAGCTCACTTTGGAGAGGTGGGGAGAACCCTTTCTCAGCTCCCCATATCCCTCTTATGTGTATATCACCCTGTGCCTGTTAGGAGTACAGAGTGATCTGTGCTAATATTGTGTGGGCTTTGTCTCAGACTGTGTAGACATGTTTAGGAGATAGGTGGGGTGGGGGTTGTTGATTGTGTAAATGTTATGTGGCTGCATACCATTGTTCTATTGTTTGTCTGGCTTGGGAGCAAACTATTATGGGATGTATGTGTTTATGTGTACTAGCTTAGTGGGGGGGGGTGTCTCCAGCAGCCCTCCCTCCTGATGGGACTGTCTGCTGGTGTGAAGTTTGAATACCTGTGTCTCTCTTGTTACTAAATATAGATTGCCCCGCCCTGTGTCATTATGCAGGGAGGGGGGATTGTCCCCTGAGTGAATATATCTTGTATCTGTGTTCAAATAAAGTAGTCTACCTCTGGTTTACTTCAAATCTGGTATCGTCCAGATCTTGGGGAAACAATAGCCAGATTCACTGGTCTCGTGTTCCAGAGTCTGAGAAGCAGCTTCTTGATGGAGATACACAGTCGTGGGTGTCTTGGGTCTGTTACACCCAGGTTATCTAGTTTGTTCTTACTTGCATGTCGCTGTCTTTGATATTGCTCAGAAATGTGCCTTTCAGGAGATAAAGCCTGATCCTCAGTGTAGTGATCCTTCGTATGGATCATCGGTGCATGTGCTCTTTGTCCCCCCAAGCATCACATGCTCAGTATGAGGTCAGTCAATACTTCCTCCTGCCATGCCATCATTAGCACTCACAGAATTGCTCAGCACTATCGCGAGATTTCTGATCTGTGATTTTAAATTTCCGGGTAGGGGGCATGTGCGCTGCCATCCATTGCCAGCTACAGCTGTCGATCACATGGTACTGGTCAGAAATTCCCTGCCAGCACCCAGTGAACACTGAGGAACAGTGAAATGGTAGAGATCTGTGTGTAAACAACATAGATCTCTCCCCTGTCAGCCCCTACATTCTGCTTTATATTGATCTGCATAGCAGCATGTTTCCCTAGTAAAACACACACAGTAAAACAGCACACAGTTAGCCTTTTGATTTTTCCCAGATGTTAACCCCTTTCTGCCCAGTGTCATTAGTACAGTGTCAGTGCTTTTTATTAGCACTGATCACTGTATTAGTATCAACTGGATGTCAGTGGCAATTACAGTAGTCAGTTCCCCACAGTGACAAAATGCCTGCTGCAATTCCACGATAAGTCGCTGATCGCCACTATAGCCCTGTGCTATAAGGCGGCGGCAAAATATTTAAAGGCAAACAGTAATAAGAAAGATACATAAGCTGCGATTACAGACCTTCTGAAAATGCTAGTTTTCTGACTGCCTCTGGCCTCAATACTTAAAGTCACTAAAGCTCTTGATCTTCATATTAGTTCTAAGCTAGAAACATGTAAGGCATTGAAGTCATGAATCAGTGTCAGCCTTAATACATAAGGCTAGGTCCACACCTGGAACTTGAATTTGAATGGGCTGTCATTCCCTGGGACACACAAGAAAGAAGTCTCTGCACTATTTTTGAAATCGCAGCCCACATGGGAACTGAGGTTTCCAGTGCAGGCAGCGTGCCATTAGGATTAATGGTTCCCGCCCGCAAATCCCACATTTCTCTGCGTGGGTGGTTGCCACTGCCAGTATTTTTGTGGGTCCCACAGTGGCACCACCCGCACAGATTTGAACCTAGCCTAAATCAGTACAGGTAAAGATTCTTCAGGCATATACACTGCTCAAAAAAATGAAAGGAACACTTTAGGAGTATAACAGCAAGTCAATTACACTCCTGGGATATTGATCTGATCAGTTAGGTAGCAGAGGGGGTTGTTAATCAGTTTCAGCTGCTTTGGTGTTAATGAAATTAACAGGTGCACTAGATGGGCAACAATGAGACGACCCCCAAAACAGGTATGGTTTTACAGGTGGAGTCCACTGACCTTTTTTTACTTACTCATCTTTTCTGGCTGTTTTTCACTAGTTTTGCATTTGGCTAGGGTCAGAAGGTTTGCTGCGTCTCCCAGCAAAGTCTCATGGAGAGCTTGACAGGGCCGTATAAGGTCCTTAACCCATCAGTAGGAACGGTATCTGCTCTTTTGTGCAAGGAGGAACAGGATGAGCAGTGCCAGAGCCCTACAAAATGACCTCCAGCAGGCCATTGGTGTGAATGTCTCTGACCAATCAGAAACAGACTTCATGAGGGTGGCCTGAGGACCTGACGTCCTCTCCTCTAGTGCAGCGTTTTTCAACCACTGTGCCGCGGCACACTAGTGTGCCGTGAGATATTGTCTGGTGTGCCGTGGGAAAAATTGCAATTTCATCCATAACATGTGGCCTCGGCTCACAAATAGACCAATCATTAGAACAGCAATGGGCAAACTACGGCCCGGCGGACCTTTTAATCCGGAGCGTGATACTGTCAGGATGATCTGTCCCCCTCGACGTATCTGCGCATGTGCCGGAGATCGCCGATCGGCTGCTAATGCCTGAAACTGGCACATGCGCAGATACGTCGAGGGGGACAGATCCTCATAGGAGACAGATTTTCATGCTACACCGGAACGGCGAGAGGAACGCGCGGAGCAAAGGTAAGTGAATTGACACAGGGGGGGCTTGGGGACTTAATATGGGGGATGAATTAATATGGGGGATGAATTACTATGGGGGATGAATTACTATATGGGGGATGACTTACTATATGGGGGATGACTTACTATAGGGGATGAATTACTATAGGGGGGATGAATTACTATAGGGGGGATGAATTACTATAGGGGGGATGAATTACTATACTATATACTATAGGTAAATTTTTTTAACATTTTCTAATGGTGGTGTGCCTCGTGATTTTTTTCATGAAAAAAGTGTGCCTTTGCACAAAAAAGGTTGAAAAACACTGCTCTAGTGGATCCTGTGCTCACTGCCCAGCACCACAGAGTTTGATTAGCATTTGCCATTGAACACCAGAATTGGCAGGTCCGCCACTGGTGCCCTGTGATTTTCAGAGATGAAAGCAGGTTCACTCTGAGCACATGTGACAGACATGAAAGGGTCTGGAGAAGCCATAGAGAATGTTATGCTGCCTGTAACATCATTCAGCATTACCGTTTTAGTGGTGGGTAAGTGATGGTCTGGGGAGGCATATCCATGGAGGGTTGCACAGACCTCTACAGGCTAGACCAGCAATGGGCAAACTACGGCCCGGCGGACCTTTTAATCCGGCCCACGGAGCTAGGCTCCCGCTAGGCTCCTCTCACAGTCCGCCCTGAAGACCGGTGTAGCATGAAAATCTGTCTCCTATGAGGATCTGTCCCCCTCGACGTATCTGCGCATGTGCCGGAGATCGCCGATCGGCTGCTAATGCCTGAAACTGGCACATGCGCAGATACGTCGAGGGGGACAGATCCTCATAGGAGACAGATTTTCATGCTACACCGGGACGGCGCGGGAACACGGCGATAGGAACGCGCGGAGCAAAAATAAGTGAATTGACACAGGGGGGACTTGGAGACTTAATATGGGGGATGAATTAATATGGGGAATGAATTACTATAGGGGGGATGAATTACTATATGGGGGATGAATTACTATATGGGGGATGAATTACTATATGGGGGACGAATTACTATGGGGGATGAATTACTATATGGGGGATGAATTACTATGCTTACTATGGGGGAATATTACTATACTTACTAGAGATGAGCGAATTATTCAAAAATTCGATTCGGCTGATTCGCCGAATTTGCGGGAGAAATTTGATTCGATGCGAATTTATTCGCCGTGAATTTAACTTATTAAAAGGGTTTCTAGGCTTCAGAGAGCCTTTATATTAGTGCAGAACACTGTACCTTTAATTTAAATGCCCTTGGAGTCTGCTGGGGAAGAGAAATAATACTGTCAGTCAGTATGACATGCAGATGAGTGCCGTCGATCTTAGAATCACTTCACACTTCACTCATTTGGGCAGTCACGGGGCACGATGAAGAAGAAGAAGAAGAAGAAGAATGAAAAGAAGAATGAAAAGAAGAAGAAGAAGAATGAAAAGAAGAATGAAAAGAAGAAGAAGAAGAAGAATGAAAAGAAGAAGAAGAATGAAAAGAAGAAGAAGAATGAAAAGAAGAAGGAGAAGAAGAATGAAAAGAAGAAGAAGAATGAAAAGAAGAACGAGAAGAAGAATGAAAAGAAGAACGAAAAGAAGAAGAAGAAGAATGAAAAGAAGAACGAGAAGAATGAAAAGAAGAACGAGAAGAATGAAAAGAAGAATGAGAAGAATGAAAAGAAGAATGAAAAGAAGAATGAGAAGAATGAAAAGAAGAAGAAGAATGAAAAGAAGAATGAGAAGAATGAAAAGAAGAATGAGAAGAATGAAAAGAAGAATGAAAAGAAGAGGAAGAATGAAAAGAAGAATGAAAAGAAGAAGAAGAAGAATGAAAAGAAGAAGAAGAATGAAAAGAAGAATGAAAAGAAGAAGAAGAATGAAAAGAAGAGGAAGAATGAAAAGAAGAATGAAAAGAAGAAGAAGAAGAAGAATGAAAAGAAGAAGAAGAAGAATGAAAAGAAGAAGAAGAAGAATGAAAAGAAGAAGAAGAATGAAAAGAAGAAGAAGAAGAATGAAAAGAAGAAGAAGAAGAATGAAAAGAAGAAGAAGAATGAAAAGAAGAAGAATGAAAAGAAGAGGAATGAAAAGAAGAAGAAGAAGAATGAAAAGAAGAATGAAAAGAAGAATGAAAAGAAGAATGAAAAGAAGAAGAAGAAGAATGAAAAGAAGAGGAAGAATGAAAAGAAGAATGAAAAGAAGAAGGAGAAGAAGAATGAAAAGAAGAAGAAGAATGAAAAGAATGAAAAGAAGAAGAAGAAGAAGAAGAATGAAAAGAAGAAGAAGAAGAATGAAAAGAAGAATGAAAAGAAGAATGAAAAGAAGAAGAAGAATGAAAAGAAGAATGAAAAGAAGAAGAAGAATGAAAAGAAGAAGAAGAATGAAAAGAAGAAGAAGAAGAATGAAAAGAAGAAGAAGAAGAATGAAAAGAAGAAGAAGAATGAAAAGAAGAAGAAGAAGTATGAAAAGAAGAATGAAAAGAAGAAGAAGAAGAATGAAAAGAAGAATGAAAAGAAGAAGAAGAATGAAAAGAAGAATGAAAAGAAGAATGAAAAGAAGAAGAAGAATGAAAAGAAGAAGAAGAAGAAGAATGAAAAGAATGAAAAGAAGAAGAAGAAGAATGAAAAGATGAAAAGAAGAAGAAGAAGAATGAAAGGAAGAAGAAGAAGAATGAAAAGAAGAAGAAGAAGAATGAAAAGAAGAAGAAGAAGAATGAAAAGAAGAATGAAAAGAAGAAGAAGAATGAAAAGAAGAAGAAGAAGAATGAAAAGAAGAATGAAAAGAAGAATGAAAAGAAGAAGAAGAAGAATGAAAAGAAGAAGAATGAAAAGAAGAAGAATGAAAAGAAGAAGAATGAAAAGAAGAATGAAAAGAAGAAGAAGAAGAATGAAAAGAAGAAGAAGAATGAAAAGAAGAAGAAGAAGAATGAAAAGAAGAATGAAAAGAAGAAGAAGAAGAATGAAAAGAAGAAGAATTAAAGTACAGCAAAAAGTGTATCTGCAGAGAGCTCCGCTATTTCTGACAGTTCTCTGACAGTTCCTTCACATTTACAGCGGTTGAAGCATTGTATCTATTTATTTCCGAATAAAAACATCTGTATCCTAAATGGAAACAAATAGATACAATGTTTCAACCGCTGTAAATGAACTGTCAGAACTGTCAGAAATAGCGGAGCTCTCTGCAGTGACACTTTTGCCGGCTGATCGGGAAAAATTCGATTCGTGCACCCGAAGTTTGCTAAAATTCGGATTCGATGCGAATCAAATTTTTCCTGATATTCGAAACGAATTCCACTTCGCCAGGTTCGATTCGCTCATCTCTAATACTTACTATGGATGACACATACACATCATTCATCTACTCTTGGTCCGGCCCCCGGGTCCAAAATATGAACCCATTGCGGCCCTCAAGTCAAAAAGTTTGCCCACCCCTGGGCTAGACAATGGCACCCTGACTGCCATTAGGTATTGGGTTGAAATCCTTGGACCCATTGTCAGACCCTATGCTGGTGCAGTGTGTCCTGGGTTGCTCCTAGTGCACAACAATGCCTGGCCTCATGTGGCGAGAGTATACATGCAGATGAAGGAATTGATACTATTGAATGGCCCCCACGCTCGCTTGACCTAAATCCAACAGAACACCTCTGGGATATCATATTTCGGTCCACCCAATGCCACCAGGTTGCAGCTCAGACTGTCCAGGAGCTCAGTGATGCCCCAGGACACCATCCATCATCTCATTAGGAGTATGCCCTGACATTGTCAGGCCTGCATACAAGCACATGGGGGTCATACAAGTAATACTATTAAGTACCATTTTGAGTTTCTGCAATGAAATTTCAGCAAAATGGACAAGCCTGATGTATCATTTTTTCACTTTGATTTTCTGGGTGTCGGATTTCTGTCCTCTCTAGGTTGATAATTTTCATTTCCATCCAACCATGGGGCATCCTTTACGTTCCTACCACATTACCCAGTCCATATCAGTATAGATATCCAGCATGATATTTTTTCCCCATTGAGATCTGTTGTGTTTTCAAAGTGTTCCTTTAATTTTTTGAGCGGTGTATAATAAAAATGTATACTGTATCTGAGATTTCACAGATCTGTAGAAATCTCTCTCAAAATGTTTCCCTGTTGAATAAGAACATAATAAGTATTTACAAATTTTACATTCCACTGGCAAACAGTTTCATAATGTATGTATTTTCCCTTACATCATTGCTTTTTGTTCCAGGTCCACATTGTGTACACGTTTCCTCTCCAAAAGGCAAATTTGATTGCTGATAAGTGTTAGTTGGGCATGAGATGCAGTTGCTGGTCCTCTTGTCAATGTAATGCCCAGGGGGACAGGAGATGCATTGGGAATCCTTGTTCTGGGCACATGGCCGACACCAAGATGCAACGCCATCCTTAGCATAAGTAACATTGATGGAATATATTTTTCCAATATCTGCAGTATATTTCCGACCCTAAATAAACACAAAAATGTTACTAGTCAATTATTACTACAAATGGTTTTAAAATGTGATGCTGGATGCTTACATATATGTACTGTGATTGCTTTCAAATTGTGCACTCTATTTCGGGTACTGTGGACTGGACAACGGCTGGATATACAATATTAAAAAGCTTCATACTGGGTAGGAAAATGTCAATATACTACAACACCATCGAACATCAATCACATTTTCATTATATCTGTTACTATGGTTGTTAATATTACATCAAATTCTTGATGAAAATCATTCTTACTGATGACAGAAAAATGGCCTATGATAATTAGCTGGTGAAATTAGAGACATTCTAGAGATCCATACTTACAAGCTGGTGCCTGTCACTATTAGCTATTCCACTCACTGATCTGCCCAGGGGCAGACTGACCATTTGGAAGCTCGGGCACTGCCCGAGGGCCCGGGGTCAGTAGGGGGGCCCATGAGATGCCCCTGGTACCTTTTTCATAGGCTTTTTTGAGTTTGGGCAAGGACACAGGGGCCCCATGATCCCCTATTGCCTGGGGGCCCCATGAGTTGTCAGTCCGCCCCTGGATCTGCCCTTTCCTCTGGAAGTACTAGTACTGTATGTAGTTTTGTAGTGTGTGATGCAAATGACTCCTTAGACCATGTGGATATACTTAACTACACCTAGATATAATTAACCCCTTTTAACCCCTTTTAAATCATGCATTTTCCCTGTATCTTTAACACGTAGTTACTGACGTATTCTTTGGCTTAGGAAGAGTAACTTAGGTGCTATTATTACATAGTTATCTACTAGAGTTACTATTCAGAAGTTTTTGAATAAAGCATTAAGCTTACCCACATTTGGGTATTGTAGCCAATAAGCCTTATAGCATCAATAGTCTTTTTTTCCTGATGACTCAAAGTGGATCTATCATCAAATATCACACTTCTCGTGAATCTCACAGTTTAGGCAAAGCCAACCACTAAGGGCATTGTAGGAGTTTTACCTTATTACATACTGAACTAACAGTTCGGTAAGAGGATCATTAGGAGGCAGAGACTTCTCATGCAGTTGGTAAATTTGGCTGCCCTTATGTACAGGCATGTGAACAACTAGGTATTTTAACAGGCAAATATTGGATCTTTATTCAAACAATGCCTACAGACTACAGACGGTGCTTCCACTAGGCAAACTAGGCAGCTGCCTAGGGAGCACTGCCACCTAGAGGTGCCTGGCCACAGCACAGCACAGGCCAGTTCTGTCTCTCTGTGGGACACAGCCACGTCATGAATGATCCTTCAGCTGAGAGGAGGGGTGGCAGAGGACAGGCAGAAAGGACAGAAGATGATGCCGGGTGTCTGGGGTAGTGTAGCAGCTGAGCTGTCACTCCTTCCAGTGTTCCTCTTAGACTCCGTCCCTGACTGCATGCTGACTGGCGGCTGCTGATCACTGTGGAGTTCCAGCCCTTCTCTTCTCATTCATCAGTGGAGGCAGAGCTTTGCTTGCAGAGGAAGGTAATGTCTGACTCTGATGTCTCGTGTCTGTGTGAGTGTGACCCAGCCAACCATCCACCACATGTGCAATGTCTCAGTGAGTGATGACATCATCATGATTCCACAGCCTGCTCTTCTAGTGCCTGCTGATCTGTGTCAGTATTGTTGGTGGTGTGTTGTATTGGGTCAGATCTCTGTGGGATCACTCAGTTAAGGTGTTCTCTCTGTGTGTAGGGGGGCTAGGGCTGCCTACTGTCACAGTGTTTTATCTACCCTCATTACCTGGGGAATTCCAGTCTGGGATCTGTCAGCGTCGATCCATCTGTGACGGTCGTGGCGTCAGACCCCCAGCCCTTCTCACCAACTCGTGACCGAAGAACTAGCCAATCTAAAACAGCGCTGTCACGTGTGCAACAATACCACGCTCAGCTGCACTCTGCACACAGATTTTCCAGCTAATGGACCACAATCTATGTACCTGCAGCCTGAGAGCGATTGTTACTGGCTCAGGTTAATTTTGCAATTAATCCTTCACACTGCCACCACTGCCTTTTTGTAGAGAAAAGGAGGAAATTCACCAATATTAGCAATAACACTAAGATGTTTGAATAATCGTCTGTATACACACTGTCACCGCAGGCAGAGATATACAGAGGGTTAAAAACACACAGTAGTGCTCTTCAGAGACAGGGATTCTTAATTTGCCTTAAAGAGCTTTAGAAACCGTTCAACTCTTTTCAGATAATAGGATTTATTACTAAAAAGGTCAAAAGGGTGCAATAACAATAATTTACAGAAAAAGATGTAGCCAATATAAATATATATATATATATATATATATATATATATATATATATATATATATACATACATACATACATACAAAGAGCAATAACACAGCAAAGAGATAACAGAAAGAAGTTTAGAGAGGTAGAGTACTTGCCAAAAGTCCTGGGTTAAGCAGATCTAGTTTCAGAGCAAAATGGTACTGTCTCCCAAATTGGTTCCAATGTTAGAAGGGAGAATTCTTCAACTTACTGCTCCAAGCATAACAGCCTTTTTCTAGGAACTCAGCAGGGTGTCTCCTTACAGCAGAGAACCAATTGCCTCATTTGGGGAGGGGTGCTGTAGGCGGGGAACTCCGGCTATGATGAAATCCCTCGCAAGTTATACCATGGGCAATAACCTTCCCTAGGTACATGTAACATTCTATCCACGGGTAGGATAATCTGCAGAATGATATTCTGAATGTCCAGATACCAGATTTGACATATCTGTTTGGGACGGTTAAGGAGATAACGTTTTCTGCTCTCGGGTATATGTAATCCAGGGGTGTAAGATATCACACAACTCGCATTAAACTGAGCTATCTAAATATATGCTTGGTTTCCTGGTAAATATTTTTTTTTTTTCCCATAATAAATATTTATTTTTAAAATTTATTATTATTTCAATTTTATTTCTATTTTATTTTATTTCTAGTCTTATTTTTAATTTTATTTTCATTATTTTTATTTTTTATTTTCGAATTTTATTTTATTTTGATTTTATTTTTATATCTTATTTTTAACTTTATTTTAATTTTATTAGTATTTATAATTTTTTCATTTGTATTAGTATTTATTTATTTGTATAATTAATTTGATTATATTATTTGATCATATTAATCTAATATATAAACTGCATTTTATATAATTATTTATAGAAAAAGTCCAGGTGTTGTATATATTTTAAATTTTTAAAGATTATATAGCGAGGTGTAAACACACACTGCCTTAAAAGCCGTAGAGTGCGGGTATGAATATACAAATTAGAAATAAGGTATTAATAGTTGATTATCCTCATTAAATTGTCAATAGTAAACTACCATTATCTATTAGTATTACACATAAGGGCTACAAGAAAATGGCGCCGGCGACTATAAAGGGAGTCAATACATGGTGTTCATCCAATTATATCCCCGAACGAAGCCACGTGACCCTGTGGCGCAACGCGTTGGGGAGGGGCACCGACGTCACCACGTACCCGGACTCCGATGCACGGCGAGTATAGCCCACACGCCGCTCAGGCTGGATACAGATTTTATATCAAAAACGCTTTGTTAGCTTTTATTTAGTAAGTGCGCAATTGGCACTAATAAATTTCTATGCTTATCAAGGATAAGGCACTATTTCTTTCTTGTTTTTTTCTGGCAATACGCTGAGCAACAGGGAGAAAATAAATAACAACCCTTTGAGGGAAGATCTAGTCCAGGATCTAAATTTATTTATTTATTCTTTCAATTTTATTGAATATTTATGAATTATTCTTTCTAAATTTATTTATTTATTTATTTTATTAATTAATATCAACTATTTTTTAGATTATTTATTTAACATTTTTTTTTTTTTTATCTGGAGTAACTAAGGGGAAATTATTTATAGATCATTGAATATTATTTATTATAAATTGATTTTATTTATTTATTCACGGTGTTTACATAAGGGCGCGGCACTACTTTTCAATTTTTTTTGCTAACGTTTGTATATTTAATGAGAATATAGCTAGGTGCTAGCAAACTTATTCTAGAACAAATATTTATAGGGGCTCATAGGATATTTCTAATTTATCTCTTGTACACTCATTCACCTATTAGAAGACTCTATGGAGGTTTTTTCCTTTCTGGAAGATAGAAATATCGATTTGGATAATATTTTTTCTAAAGAGGAAAAAATAGATACTAACATACACAATTTATTTAGAAAAACTACTCACATCATGGAAAAAAAGTTGAATACATGGTGGGATTTAACCACCTTAGAAAAATATCTCAAAGAGAGAATTATCCCTAAAAAAACTTCGATGGGATTTACCCATAGCAGATGGACTACTTGAAGAGGAGGATATTTCAGAATGGTTCAACGTTTTTAGTGAAAAAAGTATGGAACTGCTAATATTTTTAATAAAAAGGAAACAAAGAAAGATGAGGAAAATTGAAGTAGCCCTGAAAGATCTCAAAGAGAAAGTGGAACTACACAAAGATCATCCAGAATTCATTAAATGTATGACCGAATTGAATAAAATTGTTAAAAACAAGGATTTAGAAATTAAAAATAAGAAAAAGAAAAAATATGAGAAAGTGGTACAAGAATTCAATCTAAAACAAATTTATAAATGGCAAAATACCAACAGTAATGAATTAAAATCTACAGAGAACACTCCGATCAAACAAGTAGAAACAACTAAACCCCCTCTAATGAAAAAATCTATAGTTTTTAAAAAAAACTACACCTAAAGCACAGAACAATCATTCACACAAAGGATTTTCTAATAAAACATCCACACAACACAATGATCACCCACCCCCACCATATCATCACTATAACAAAACCAAATCTCCATATCAACAGAGAGGACCATAGATGGAATGATTTTAACAGTCACTCTTATCACAATAGAAATCCACCTCCATATATGCAATTTAGAGGTAGGCCATATTACAAAAATAGAAATAGAGGTAATCATAATAGAGGATCTCAATACCATCCTACACAAGGTAGACCATAAATACCACAGTACAACGATTACAGAAATCAGTATGGAAATGAGTATAGAAATCATTACACACCGGAATTCACCAATGAATATCAATACACGAGTACGTACACAAAAAGGAATTCACCCCAAGTGTACCAGATACCTACACACAATCAATATTCACCTTTAGAATCAGAAGATTCATATACACCATTACCCAATCCTTTTTTAGAATGGAATCAGAATCCCATAGCAGACAATTTACACAACAGAGAGAACGAAGAAAGAGAGGGAACAGAGGAGGAAGAAAACGCAAACAAAAAAAGAAGAAATTAAAAGGAGAAGGAATCTTTAAGTGAGATTCCCTTGAAGCCAGAAGAAATACATGCACTTGACCATGGACTCAAATTTGCTCCAAATAAAGGGTTAAATAAATTTGAAACCTATGTAAGTCTACACAAGCTAGTTAGAAAATTAAACTTTCAAAAAGTATTTTGCTAAAACTTCTAGTGTAACCAAGATTCATTCCACCACAATACAACATAGTAATCTCTATAATAAATCAACATTCTACCCCAAAAATGTAGACAATACATATATTAATACTTTAAAAAAATTAGTAACTAAAGATTTGGAAGAATTACATATACGACAATACAAAGAAGACCCGTTTTTAAAAAAAGGGATCAAAAGTCTAAATGAGAGAAAAAATATTGTAATTAGACCTGCGGATAAGGGAGGAGGTACAGCAATCCTTTCAAAAGAATTTTATGACAATTCCATGAATAATATGTTACAAGATACCAACACATATCAAGCATTAACAAGTGATCCCACACAGAGATATAAAAAAGAATTGATCAAGTTAATTAATTATGGCAATCATAAAAACATTTTGAATGACAAAGAGGCAAAATATCTAGTACCGTCTACATGCAAGTTACCAGTTATATATGCAGTACCCAAATTACATAAAAATCCTATGAATCCCCCTATACGTCCCATAGTCAATGGTATAGACTCGCTTACATCTAGATTAGGGGAGTATATTGACCAATATCTCCAACCCTTAGTGATACAAACCAAGGCGTATTTGAAAGACACAAGGCATATTATTAAACGAACACAAGATTTTCACATTAAAGAAGATACATTATTAAGCGCAGCTGACGTATCATCACTGTATAAAATCATAGACCATGAAGGTGCGATACAATCAGTTAAATGGGCTTTGAAGAAATATTCTACTTTGTATAAAAAACAACAGAAATTCCTATTAAAATGTGTCACGTTTTGCTTAGACCACAATTACTTCTGGTACCAGAATACCCATTACCTACAAATAAGGGGAGTTGCTATGGGAGCTCGCTTTGCTCCCAGTGTAGCAAATTTATATATGGCACAATGGGAGGAGTCAGCCATATATCAGAACCAGAGACAAGAGTTGATATTATACCAGAGGTTCATAGATGATATAGTAGTGATAAGGAACGGTGAAGAAAAATCTCTAATAGACTTCTATATAGATTTAAATACCAATGACAGAAATATCATGCTTAGTTGGAATATTAGCAATACAGAAGTAAATTTTTTGGACCTATGGTTAATCAAAGATGGGACGAATATATTTACTAAAAAATATTTCAAAAAAACAGATAGGAATGCGTATATATCAACTAAAAGCTGTCATCATAAACCTTGGATCAGAAATATCCCTAAGGGCCAATTTCCAATACTAAGACAAAATTGCACACACACGGAAGACTATATAGAACAAAGCAATATTTTAGTAAAAAGATTCATAGATAAAGGGTACAAGAAAAAGAATATAGAACAAACCAGAAAACAGATAGAAATACTCGATAGAAACATCTACTAGAATCCACGACAAAAAATAAATTAAGTAAAGAGGATAACAATAATGTAGCTATGATTATGCCATATAGTAGGCAATATAGAGATATTCAGCAGATCATCATGAAACATTGGGATGTACTAAAATTAGACAGATCTAATAGATATTATTCCTACTAAACCGCAATTTATATATAAGAAAGCCCCTAACATAAGGGATAAAGTGGTTAAGAACATTATAAATCTGCCTAGCAATAAAACTAATGTCACTTTCTTTCAAGGAATAGGTTTTTATAAATGTGGCAGATGCTATAGCTGCCTAAGAACCAAAAATAACCCAAAATGTAGGTCAGAATTTCAAAATCCTACCAATGGAAATATATATAAAATTAAACAATTTATTTCCTGCGATACGAAAGGAGTGATTTACGCTCTTAAGTGTCCTTGTAACAAAATCTACATTGGCAGAACAAAAAGAACATTAAAAGAACGTATAAAAGAACATGTTGCTAACATTAATAAGGGGTATAAATTCAACAATGTTCCAATACATTTTCGACAATTTCATCAGCAACAAGCTATAGGATTGGAATTTTGGGTATACAAAAACATATTAAGTACTGGAGAGGAGATAACACAGTTAGAGAGATTAGTAAAAAAGAATCATATTGGATATATGAGATGAATAGTTTGGCCCCTACAGGCCTAAATAAAGAATTTGATCTCTCTTGTTTCATTAGTGACCAATACTACATTATTGTAGGAATATCAGTGAGATAATAGTCTACTTACATTTAACACTAAGATATCAGGGGTAAATATTGAATTAGATGTGTGTGGAGATTATATGAAATTTTAAAATTTTTAATAATTTTTTTTCCCATAATAAATATTTATTTTTAAAATTTATTATTATTTCTATTTTATTTTTATTTCTATTTTATTTTATTTCTAGTCTTATTTTTAATTTTATTTTAATTATTATTCTTATTTTTTATTTTCTAATTTTATTTTATTTTATTTTCTAATTTTATTTTATTTTGATTTTATTTTTATATCTTATTTTAACTTTATTTAAATTTTATTAGTATGTATAATTTTTTCATTTGTATTAGTATTTATTTATTTGTATAATTAATTTGATTATATTATTTGATCATATTAATCTAATATATAAACTGCATTTTATATAATTATTTATAGAAAAAGTGCAGGTATTGTATATTTATAATTTTTAAAGATTATATAGCGAGGTGTAAACACACACTGCCTTAAAAGCCGTAGAGTGCGGGTATGAATATATAAATTAGAAATAAGGAATAATAGTTGATTATCCTCATTAAATTGTCAATAGTAAACTACCAATATCTATTAGTATTACACATAAGGGCTACAAGAAAATGGCGCCGACGACTATAAAGGGAGTCAATACATGGTGTTCATCCAATTATATCCCCCGGACGAAGCCACGTGACCCTGTGGCGCAACGCGTTGGGAAGGGGCACCAACGTCCCCACGTACCCGGGCTCCGATGCACGGCGAGTATAGGCAGTGTGAGCCCACACGCCACTCAGGCTGGATACAGATTTTATATCAAAAGCGCTTTGTTGGCTTTTATTTAGTAAGTGCGCAATTGGCACTAATAAATTTCTATGCTTATCAAGGATAAGGCACTATTTCTTTCTTGTTTTTTTCTGGCAATACGCTGAGCAACAGGGAGAAAATAAATAACAACCCTTGGAGGGAAGATCTAGTCCAGGATCTATTCACGGCAGATCAGTAGGAGCAAAAGAGGAGAAACATTCAGTCTTCTACTAATAGAAGAACACCAAGTAACTCATTTCATCTTGAGAGGTGTCATTTTGGAAACCATGTGAACAGTCCATTTGCAGTCTACTTAGATGGGATTTGATATATGAAGGGATTTTCAATTTTTATTGGACATTTATGAATTACTTTTTCTAAATTTATTTATTTAATTATTCTTTCAATTTTATTGAATATTTATGAATTATTCTTTCTAAATTTATTTACTTATTTATTTATTTTATTAATTAATATCAACTATTTTTTAGATTATTTAAAAAAAAAATTTTTTAATCTGGAGTAACTAAGGGGAAATTATTTATAGATCATTGAATATTATTTATTATAAATTGATTTTATTTATTTATTCACGGTGTTTACATAAGGGCGCGGCACTACTTTTCAATTTTTTTGCGAACGTTTGTATATTTAATGAGAATATAGCTAGGTGCTAGCGAACTTATTCTAGAACAAATATTTATAGTGGCTCATAGGATATTTCTAATTTATCGCATTAAACTGAGCTATCTAAATATATGCTTGGTTTCCTGGTAATTATTTCCTATCTCAAGATATGATATTATATGGGAAAGTGGGTTTTAAATGTGATGTCTGTTTTATGGCTATCTGGAATGCGTTTGAAGCCCAGTGAAGGACTGGTTTATGGCTTTACGATTATCTCAGATTGACACCCGGGCACCAGCTAATTTGGAATTTATAACCATGAAGCTGCCCCGCTGTGCCTGATTGCCTGTGCACTTCTGAACCCAGCACGCAGGGACCTCGTGTCACTCAGTCACTCAACAGAGAGGGAGGGGGAAAGCTGATTTGGAGTAGAAATGATACAAGATGGAGGGCCTTTGGCAAAATGGAGGTTCGCATCCATCTCTGTACGTACAATTGCTACACCATCATCCTCCACTCACTGCAACTGTCACCCTGCCACTGCCAGCCACAGTCCATCCATGACACCGATTTTGGTGCTGGTGGCATCTTATAGTACTTATTTTTGCAAATTAAAAGAAATTTAGCAGTTTCATGTTTTGTTGATTTAACATTTTCTACGGTTTAAAAAAAAAAATGTATGGGGGGGAGAAGGGGCACAAGTAGCTGGTCTTGCCTAGGGCGCAATATAGTCTAGCACCGGCCGTGCCTACAGATAAAGTTGATATTCTTGAATAACAATTTGACTTTTCAAACATTTCAACAAAAATATCAATTGACATTTTTCTATACTGGGTACACTCAAAAATGACATTGCCCTCTGTAGCAGAATTTATTTCTTGTAGGAGTTTTGTATAACTGCCCATTAGTACCTGACATCTACTCAAAATTCCTTCAGTTGCAAGAGGTTTGTGTTTTTAAATAAACAAATGAAGGAACTGCCTGTTTCAAAATTCTCTACTGTCACGCATAGCCCTAACACAGGTGGTCAGACACTATAACTAGCTTCTGTGTTCTTCACCTATAGCAGCCCCCTTTCCCATAAGGCAAGCAGGCCTATAGGTACTTATTGGCTCCCAGGACTTGTACACAATGCTATACTGCTTGGCAACCATGCTGGGGTAGGCACGAACTGAGCACAGCAAACAGGTACTTGTGGTTGACAGACAGGCAGCATGGTTCAATGAAAGTCCAGGTACAAGGTAGGCAAGGTTCAGAGTAGTCCGGGTCCAATACGTAGTCAAAAGGCAGTCGGAGTTCAGAGAATAGTCAATATCTGATCAAAGGTCATAAACAGGGGAATCCAAACAGCAGAGCAGGACAGACAGACAGGGAGCTTGAGCACTATTACACACTCTATAAGCAGCATGAGACTGCAGGGTTGGCTGGCTTAAATCAGGTTTGGTCTCCATCCAGAGACTGGCTACATCAATCACCTTGCAGGTAGACAGACAAGGAGAATGCATCATAGCTAAAACCAGGATGCTGGAACGAAACCAGCAGCAGTGATGGAACAGGAACACTACACACTTTAATCACCTGCAAAATGGGAAACAAATCAGGTCTTCAGTTCTGGAGCAGTCCGTAAGCTTCTTCTTCCTTTTGAGCCATTATTTGGTGGATTTTCTAGAGTGTTTAAGATCATTATCTTCTTGAAAGACTCATTTCTGGTTCAACTTTTGTACTGCTGGCCTCAAATCATCATCAAGCACACTTTGATATGATGCAGAATGTAGAAGCAGTTGACTTAACGAGGTTGATTTACTAAAGGCAAATAGGTTGTTCACTTTGCAAGGGAATTTTCACTTAGCTTAGTGAATGCAGTGAAACAAATAGCAGTTTTTCTTGCACGTAATTGGGTGATGGAAGTCATTAAGTCTTTACCTCTTAAGCTAAAGGAAAATTCCTGTAGTAAAGGAAATGTCTCTATGCCACACAGACCCATGTAGAGGAGGTAAATGGCAGCCTAACCCTAGGTTCCAGTCAGGCCACGCCCCAGACATGTTTCCCTCTGCCCCTTGGAGGCTAGTCATGGGGATGGTGTCATGGTCGCCCGATCGCCACCCTCAACATGCGACAATCGCACGACCGTGACCAACAATAATACGTCACGCCCGAGGCGTCAGACCCCAGACCTTCTCACCAAACTCGTGACCAAAGGACCGGCCGATCTAAAACTGCGATGTGACGTGCGTAACAATGCCACACCCAGCTGCGCCCTGCACAACGATTGTCCAGCTAATGGAACGCAATCGACGCACCGGCAGCCTGAATGCGCTTGTTACTGGGTCGGGTTAATTACGCAACTAACCCTTTACTGCCACCACCCCTTTTTGTACAGAGAAAGGGGAAAATCTCTTTATCCAATATACACTGTAATGGTTGAAAAGTCGCCTGTCCAATATGGTCACCGCAGGCCGATTGGGCAGAGGATTAAACAAACACAGTAGCGTTTCTTCAAAAGGCAGGAATTCGTGAATTGCAAGTAAGCGCTTAGAAACAGTTTAACACTTTCAGAAAGAAAGATTTATTACTAAAAGAGTCAAACAGGTGCAATAAAATATTTACAAAAAAAAGGAAACTAAGATATATATTTATATATAAAAAATAGGAAACAGCCCCAGCACAGCAAAGAGATAACAGGAAGTAGTTAAAAGGTTAAGTTACTTGCCATGTTAAGCCTTAAGGTAAGCAGATCCAAGTTTCAGAGCGGAAAGGGTCTTTGATCTCCTGCTGTTACGATGTTAAAATTAGAAGGTCTCTTTAGCTTCACTTTTTAGGCTTGCCAGCCTGTCTTTTAAAGTCCCCCTTGGGGGGGGGGGTGGCTCTGAATACTGGCCAATACCCTGTTTTGGGCGGGATCCTCGGGTGGGCTCTGCATTAAAACTGACAGCTTCATAATCCATGATATGAAACATAGGTGACAGCTGACCTGAGGAATGTTCATTTACTTTCTGTCACCTGGCTGGTAGGGTTTATGAGGTTCCAACTTCTTTCAAGTCCGGGAAAAGAACTTAGATGGAGAGGCTCTGCCTCCATGGGGGGGCTTTGTAGCGCTGGGCCCCCTGCTGCTCCAGCCTGTGGGCAACTTTTAACACTTACACATCTGTCCCTGTGCCTCTCAGGAAGGGAGGGGGAAGGAGAATAAAGGATTGAGGCATACGTCTAACAAAAAAAGGGGAACGCCGCATCCAACTCTGATGAGCAAGTTTGCTACAGATGGGAGTTCCAAGCAGGAGAGATTTTATAGCATCATCGGCTGTTATGCAATTAGGAACTAAGCAAGAAGATCACAAGAAGAAGCTGGTCACTAATGTTTCATCCTTTCCCAGATTTCCACATTTAAACTCAGGTGGCCAGGCCATTTTTCCCTTAAAGCTATCAGAGTTTTTGAAAGATCCCCCCCCCCCCCCAATTTGGCACCTGCCAGTGACTGTCCATCTCTTAAAGTGACAGGAACTGGATTCCCTGTTCAGGGATACCTCCAAATTGCTGGGTGAAGAAGAAGAGTTCATCTAGGGTCTGGGATGGTAGATTATGGACGCTGACTAGCTCTCCAACAGAGACTGTGTTGCAGTGAATGCTTGTGAATAGTTCCATGCAGTTATCCTCAGTTCATCAGTTTCCCTTCCTGTACACCCCTAACCCTATCCCAGTTCAAATCCTCTAAATAAAATTACAAAACCAAAAGCTCAAGGACTGATTTCTGACTCTGGATGCAAGTCTTTGTGAAGATGCGTGTTGCCTGGATGTGCTGGACTATAGCGACTCCTAAGGGGGTAGTGCTACATGTGGGGGTTTGTCCGGGATTTTCCTATAGCAACCTGCCTGCCATTAATCCTAGCAACTAACAAGCATAGAAAGTAATATTGACTAGTGCTGTCATACATTGCAGCCATGCAGGCTTATTTAAAGGTCTCAGTGCTGCTCTATAGGTGACTGGTGAAAAGGACTATTTTCTATTCAACTGTTCCTGTCAGAACAATATGCTTTGCTGTAGCTATCACCCTTGCCCGGAGGAACCAGAACAGCCCATCAAGTTGCAAATGTCTTTTTGCTGCTCTACAGGTGGCCATAACAAAAGATTATGCCCTAAATGTACCTGCTATAATCAGCAAAGTGCCTGCCACTACGGCCATTCTGCTTGCCATTGTACGGAGCAACCAGAACAGCCCATCAGTGTTCTCAAGTCTTTTTGCTGCTCAACAGGTAGCTACAACAAGACTTTGTTCTGCCAAGCTCATTATTGCCTGCAAATATCAGTATTTACTACATGTCCATGCTTCTTGTTGTCCAGGGCAACCGGAATGGCCTGCTACCCAGTGGCTTACAAATGCCTGGCCACTTTAATCTAGCTGGGTCCAGAGACTTTATTTGTTCACCAGGGGGGGGGGGGTGCTCTTAATAACCACTGCAGATCATCACTACAGTTCCTGCTAGCGCAGTCAGTTTGCTCCTGCCTGGAACATCAGGGGTTAACGCAAGCGTGGGAAGATTCCCGCCCGGCAGACTGGCTGGTGCCAAGGAGTCACGAGGAGGGTCGTGGCCACTGCCACATTCACTCCCATACGCCTGCCCTAAAAACTTCCCTCTACACCCAACATGTGGAGAGAGAGCAAGAGAGGAGAAAGATGGAGGGCCTATTACAAGTGTTCCTGAAAGTCTTCATGCCGGAGATCATTCTGGTGGACAGGGGCATCCGCCTGGGAAATTGTGGATGGTTTGACCTGGGACTGGTCAGAGGGCCTTTGCTTGATTTGCCCTGAGTGCAGGAGACCCACCTCCCTGGTCAAAGCCTTGGTCATGTGCGGGCACTATGAAATCCCGCTCAATCAGCTCATGCCCGGAGATCTGGTGCCTTGCACATACGTTGTGTATCTGCTGATGGGGCTATGTACGGATAAGCCAGAGCATCAAAATCAGAAAGCTGGAGGTAGTTCGGTGCCTGGGCTACAGAACAGGTTTGAGTCCCGGGACTCCCCTGCACCTATGGCAGACCCTTGCAGCGGAGGAGGGTTGATGGAGGGCCAGTGCCCACAAGTGCTGCCCTGATAGAACCAGCCAATACCCTGGATCAGCCGGCCTTGCCCACCAGCCCTGACTGTTCTATTTGGAAGGAGCCTAGCTGCAAGGATGCCCAGTCCTCAGGTGAGCCAGCGGACAGTGTCAGTGGTGGGGGAATAGATTGGGAGTCACCCAGGCTATTGGCAGAGTTCGGGCCTTTAGAGATTGTGCAAGAGTGATGGTCTTCAGAGGAAACAAAGGAAGAATGGGACTGGGGGGCCCCACAGATGACTTGAATTCACTAACTGGACTGTCAGAGCAGCCCTATACCCTAGACTTTGCTGGGCACTCCTGCAGGTCTTAGCCTGTAGGGATACCCTCCTGAGCCCCACCACCTAAGGTCTCCGCACCATGGCGTAGGACCAAGGCCAAGCACACTGATCTGTGTCAAGGTAGTGAGCTCTATAGATCCACAGCTTGGGGTTCCCCAGGGCATGGAATCTAAGCCCCAGCCTGCTTGTTCACCAGGGCCCCTGATGGTGGGGATGGACTTGCAGCAGGCTGGGACCAGGTCGTGGCCCCCAGGTACACCCAGCTGAGGTGGAGGAGACCGCTAGTGGGAGCAGGGTGAAAGGGAGAAGACACAGGGAATCCAATGGGCAATCCGAGATCAGGACAGGCGGAAAACTAGCAAGGTCAGGAACGAAGCTGGGGTTGGTACACAGATAGACAATACAGGATTCACAGAGAGACCACACGGGAGCTCCAACAACATGAAGATGCTCAGGCAGAATGGGACAGACTGAGCATGTCTTAAATAGACAAGCCAGCTAGGAGGAGGCCAAGGAAGTGATGAAAGGGAAGGACATAAAACCCAGGGAATAGCAGACGACGCCCACAGGTTAGCACAGACAAACACACATGTGAAGGAATCAAGAGCAGCAAGAAGGTAAGAAAAAACACACAAGAGGCTGCAAGCTAACTTGTGACAGTACCCCCCCCCCCCCACGAGGTCTCCCCACTTTTTTAGGGCCAGGCTTAAGGGGAAACTTCTGATTAAAAAATTCCACCAGACGGGGTGCGGAAACATCAGTAGAAGGAATCCAACACCTCTCCTCAGGACCATATCCCTTCCAGTCAATTAGATACAAGAGCTTCCCTCTGATGAATTTAGAATCCAAGATTTGTTTGTCTTCACACTGATCCGAAGTACTTGCTATTGGGGAAGAATGATGATGAGGACGGGAAAATCTGTTGATGATATACGGTCTCAGGAGAGAAACATGGAAAACATTAGGGATTCTCAGATGTGAAGGAAGGCAGAGTTTTAAAGCAACAGGATTGAACTGGCAAAGGATGGTAAGGGGACCAATGAACGGAGGAACAAATTTCATAAAGGGTACCCGAAGACTGACACTCTTGGTAGAGAGCCAAACCTTGTCACCCGGGAAATATTTGGGACTCACCCGGTGATGACAATCTGCAGCTACTTTGTATTTAGAAGCTGACAGATGTAAGCTCTAGGAAAAATTTGCCTCAGAAGGAGTAAGAATAGGAGAACATATGATAGGAAACTGGGCTAGAGCAGACACCAATAACCAGGGCCCAGTAGGGTGTATGGGGGCAGGACAGGGGACAGAAGGCACTGTAGGGTGTAGGGGTGCAGGACAGGGGACAGAGGGTACAGTAGCTACTAATGTGGAAACCACAGCTGGGTCCAAAGCAGATGAAGGGAGTTTTGGGGTCTCAGCATGCAGGGCACATGAATCTGGGAACTCAGATGGTACAGAGGTCACAGATGTTGGGACCTCCACCCACCCAGAAGGTAGCGACATAGGAGCTCTGAGCTGCAACATATGTAAAGGGACCGAAGGTTTGGGCAGCAAAGAGGGTAAGGAACTAGAGGTGGACAGCACCAGAAGGGGGCCCGCAATAGAAGTAGGCCTTACTACAAGAAACATCTTGTAAAGTCTGGCAATGTTGAGGTTGCATCGGAGAGGTGGTGGCCTCAGCCACGGGTACAGTGTGAGGTGGGCGGACAGAACAAGACTTAATTAGATGACCTTCAGCCCCACAGTAAAGGCATAGACCAAATCTTAGGTGACGCGATCGCTCTTGTGGAGTAAGGTGTGTTCGGCCTAACTGCATGGGCTCTTCAGACATCGGTACAGTTGCAGAGGTAAGTTGATCAGGGACTTTCTGGAAAACAGGAGCAAAAGAACCCACTGGAGGGCGACGTGTATGAACCATTTCCAAATCTTACTCTTGGAAGCGGATTTCGATCTGGATGCTAAGAGCAATCAAGTCATCCAGGGAGGTGGGTATGATTCTTCCAGCTAGTTCGTCCTTAATACGGTCTGCTAGACCCTGCCAGAAGGTTGCAGAGAGGGCCTCATTATTCCATGCCAATTCCGAGGCTAAGGTGCAAAACAGAACTGCATATTGTCCAACAGTCCTGCTACCTTGACAAAGCCGAAGAAGAGCTCCTGCGGCAGATGAAGTCCTGCCGGGCACATCGAATGTCTTACAGAATGATGGAAAACCCTTACAACACACTCAAAATTACTTATCCAGCAGATTAAACATTAGTCACGGTCTTCTCTCTTCTCCTTGTGATCTTCTTGTTTAGTTCCTAATGACGATTCTATAAAATCTCTCCTCCCTACTGCTTCGAACTCTCATCCCTATGAATAAGCTCTGAGGGGTGGAGCAAAAATGTGTTGGGGGTGTGACCTGGCTGGAACCCAGGCTGGGGCTGTCATTCACCTTCACCATTCTACACAGGTCTGTTCATGTGCAGCCTCAGGGACACTTCCTTTGCTACACTAAGTTTGGAGCGTAGACGCGCTCCATTCCTGGTCAGCACTCAGCGGTTGGTTCACGGACAAGTACCTCTAGCCTGGGCAGTACACATTATTTGCATAAGGAAAATTCCCTTGCAAAATGAACAGCCTATTTGATTTTAGTAAATTAACCTGAATGACTGTGAGCTGCCCAGGCTCTGGGGAAGTAACGCAACCCCAAACCATAACATTTCCACCACTATGCTTCCCAGTTGTTATGAAGATCTTCTCTTCAAATTCTGTCTTCGGTCAAACATGTATACAATTACTGTGACCAAACAACTCTATCTTTGATTCATTAGTCTTCAGCACACTACTCCAAAAAGCATGGTCTTTGTCTATATGTTAAATTACAAACTGTAATCTTGCTCTAACTTTTTTTTGGACAGCAAATGCTTTTTCTTAACAGCTTTCATGCAGGTTGAATTGGTGCCATCTCTTTCTAAATATAGACGCATGCACTTTAATCCCAACTTTTGCAAGGGTTATCTGAACACTTCGTGTTGAAATGTTGGTGTGTTTAGAGAATTCCTTTAGCATCAAATTGGTCAGCTCTTGGGCTGAATTTGCTGGGCTGGCCATTCCTGGATGAATTAGCAGTTTAAAATCTACACCATTTGTAGACTATTTCCCATACAGTGGAACAATTGATTTCAAATTAATCTTTTTAAATCCCTTGCCAAGCTCATAGGCACCCACAACTTTCTTTCTGAGGGCCTAAGAGAGCTCTGTATCTTAGTAGTATGATACCACACACATGTACATCTCACATATGTAAAGAGCACAGGGAACACCAGACTCTATATAATCGGAGTTTTAAATAAGAAGGGTTCCACCTGCATATTCCATAAGGAAGTTTTAGTCATTGGCACCTAACTTCTAACACTGGATTTTAATTGGGTGGATTTGCAGTGGAGGTAAATGTAGAATGCATTTTTGTAAGTTCATGAAAATGAATAAAATATGGGTTTTTAAAACAATGCAATTATATAAATGTCTAAATAGTAAATGGCAAGTGCTATATGTATCAAGAAGCAGCTAGCACAAGAGATAGTGACAATAAATCGCAAAATGACATATGTGCATAAAGTGCAGTGCTAAAAAATTATATTACAAATTAGTGCAAAACAAATGCAAACATATAATCCGGTGAAATGACGAATAAATGTAGTCCGTCCAGTGTGAAAACTGTATCAGTGATACTGCAAGACACAACAGCAAAGTGTCCAATTCCACACAGTGCTTGAGGATCCAGTAAACACTCCGCCACCACTACATACTCACCAGAACACTACTGGTATAGTAGCAGTAATCGACAGTCAATCAAATTCACTATTCAGAGACCTTAGCCCGAAAGACTTCCTAGAGAAGAAGCTCACCACACAGAGCCCAGAAAGCGATTCATAGTGTAGTATTTATTAAAAGGCAAATAAAAACATTCCACGTGGAAGAAATGTAAACATGCATATAATCACTTATCAAAATGGCCACCATTCCAGATTGCAGACACGGCGGCGTGACATCAGCACGTAGGCTCCACCAACGTGTTTCGTGCACATGCACGTCTTCAGGGGTATGCCTATTCATTTTACTTTATTCTGGTGGCATACAGATCCAAAAGTATGAAAATTGTGCCTGTGTTCAGGAATATATGGACCTAACTGTATATGAGCTGGTGGATGTCAGGAACACAGTAGCAACCAAGAAACCCGTTTATTGCAGAGTATACAGTGTTTTGGGTGCCCAGAGCAGATCAGCGCTGTCATGCAGACCCCTGGAGGTGCCCACCATTGCATACGTAAGGCTAATTAAATGTATACCAAGTTAAACAAATCTGACAGCATTATAAAATATAATGTGGTAACAATGCAAGACAGCATAATATACAAAAAAAGACATGCAGATGAATTACTGTTTATTATTACTTACCCCATCTGACTGATCACTTGTCCTTTGGAATGCCCACGTAAAAGTGGTATTAACATTCCTCTCTACACGATATGAATAGGACTGTTTTTCTCTAGAACCTGTCCAGCTTTCTACCAATGAGCTCATGTCTGAATTTACAGCCTGAAAATAATCACACAAAAAGTTCAATTAAGACAACTGTATAGGTAAATATTAGAAATTTAACATTTAGTAAATGACCAATTTGAACATGCACGTAATCAGGACTGAATTATTTCAGATTTTATTGAGGTTTATCTTGCGTAAAACATAACCTTCTTTATTCACAAGCCCTCCCAGACTTTCCTTTGGCTGTTTTGTATTGAATGAGGAGGAGACTGAAGGAAGTCACCCCAGCTCAACATGAGCTGCTAGATTTTGAAGTCTAACTCAGATAGCCACCTCCAAAGAGAAACAGTCTGAAAGTAAACAGCTTTAGCTGCAGTCTGACTGTAAATGCATAATGCTCAGTGTATTCTGTGTCATGGGTGTATTACATGCTTAATTAATGAATCAAAGATTTTTTTAAAATTAGGAAAAAACCAGACCAAAGTTTATATACAGATGAAAAAGAAAGCAATAATGTATTCTTAGCTTGTGACTAAATACACTCCTACTTACCACCATGAAAAAGAGCTGGCATCTGACAGCACATTTAAGATCAAACACAAATGTAATATGAGCCACTTTGTTATTGCCGTCATCTGTTACACTGCTGGGACAAAAAGGGAAAGCAATTAGACATTTAGACAATTAAATATTAAGCTGCTATGTTCACAAATTGCTTGGATTATTACCTGAAGCCAGGTATGTTCAATCTAAGTACCATGTAATCATTATCTGAAGATGCAGCAGAAGTGTAAATATAATCTCCAGCAACTTCCCACCCTGCAAAACAGTTAATGAAAATAGAAAACAGACTTTTAAAGTGTTTTTTTAGCACAATAATCTTGTAGAAAGGCACTCTTATTTTATGAGAAGTTTAAATTAAAATTAGAAAAAGCCTCAGCAATAAGTGGTTACAAAAAAGGGTAAAGGCTGGCCATACCCTAGAACATTCATACAAATATTTTCATCAGTACATTCGATGATATGAGGAATGTTGTTTGAAAGTACTTTAACCACTCTGGAAGGTTTTACCCAGTTCCTGACCAGGGCATATTTTTGCTATTCGGCACGGAGCTTCCTTAACTGGTAATTGCATGGTCATGCAACACTGCACCCAAACAAAATGTATATAATTTTCACAGAAACAGATTTCTTTTGGTGGTATTTGATCACCACTGGGTTTTTTAATTTTTTTTGCAATATATATGAAAAAATTCCAAAAAGTTTGAAAAAAAAAAAACCCAATATATTCTACTTTATCAAAAATATCCAATAAACTAAAATTTTGCCATGAATGTTGGCCAAAATGTATTCTGCTACATGTCATTAGTAAAAAAAAAAAAAATCCCAATAAGTGTATATTAACTGGTTTGTGTGAAAGTTATAGCGTCTATAACTGGAATACTGGAATTTACGCAGCTTTTACTTTGATTGCCCATCACATTTCTTGAGGTGCCAAAATGCCAGGGCAGTACAAACAACCCTCAAATAACCAATTTTCAGAAACTATACACCTTAAACTGTATGCTGAGAGGCATGTTAAATAAATGGGAGATTGAATGTTTTTGAAAATTACAATTAAAAAAAAAAAAGTATTTTGTATTTTACACAAAGTTGTCACAAAAATATATACTATCCACACAGGCCATGGGTATATGTGGAATTACACCCCAAAACACATTCTGCTACTTCTCCTAAGTATGAGGATACCACATGGAGACTTTTTGGGAACTTACATACAAGAGCCCAAAATCCAATGACCTTTTGAGGTGCGCCATTTTCCTCATTTCACTTCCTCACCGCTTGTCACAGTTTCAGAGGCTCTGAAATGCCAGGATAGCAACCCCCCCCAAACCCCTTTTTGGAAAAGTAGACACCCCAAAGTATTTTTCAGAGCTAATTTTTTGTCACAAGGTTTTGAAAAAGAAAAAAAGAAAAAAAAAAAAGAAAAAAGAAATTTTCGTTTTCTTTCTTCATTTTCCAAACACTTGTGGCAACAAATGACATTTCAAAATAAACATCATGCCTCTCAGGAAATACTGTGGAGTGTCTACCTTCCAAAAAGCAGGCATTTGGGGGAAGGGGGGGTGTTCTACTATTCTGGCATTTCTGTGATAGGTAGTCGGGAAGTGTAATGCAGAAATAAAGCCCTTTAAAAGCCTGCAGGTGCTGATTGGATTTTGAGGTCCTGTACGTGGCTAGACTGCTAAAAAGTCTCACATATACTCAGTAGAGGTAGAAAGTAATTTGGGAAGTAATTCCACAAATACCCATGGCATGTGAGCAAAATATTATTTAGGCAACAACTTTGTGTATAAAAAAAAAAAAAAAAAAAAAAAGAAAAAAGTAAAGTTTTCTTTTTGTGTCTACTTTTTAAAAAGGGTCATTCGGAGGGGGAGGGTTGTGCTATCCAGGCATTTTATGCCTAACATTAAAAGCTTCTGCCACGCATCACCCACTCTTCTAACCACTTGAAGACCAAGCCTTTTCTGACACTTTTTGTTCACATAAAAAAAAAAAATTATTTTTTGCTAGAAAATTACTTTAAACCCCCAGACATTATACATTTTTTTAAAGCAGAAGCCCTAGAGAATAAAATGGTGGGTGTTGCAATTTTTTATGCAACACAGTACTTTTTGCAGCGATTTTTCTAACACAAATATTTTTGGAGATAATACACTTTTTGGAATTTTAATGCACAAAAAACGCAATATGTTGGGTAATTGTTTGGTAAAATATAAAAGATGATGTTACGGTGAGTAAATAGATACCAAGTATGACATGCTTTAAAACTGCGCATGTCCCGTGCAAGGGCGACATACATTTTTACAAGATATGACTGCTACATACATTTTTAATATCCATAGGTGATGTTTAAAAGCCTTTACAGGTTACCACTTTAGTTTTACACAGGAGGTCTAGTGCTAGAATGAATGCCCTCGATCTGACATTTGTGCCAATACCTCATATGCATGGCACCGTTTACATACCAACACGGGACCGATACTTGTGTTCACCTTTGTGCACAAACATGGGGGGACAGAGGTGCTTTAATTTTTTTTTCACCAAGATCAGTGTGATCAGATGCTTTCCCAATTTAAAAATGGCGTGGTTTATATCCGGTGAAACCAAGTGATTTCACCGGATGCAAGTGATGAAATGCTCATAACTTCCGGTTTCTTAAACTATAGAATTGATTAGAGCCAAAGCGGTCTCTGATCAGCAACATGGTCAGCTGGTGAAAATGCTGATTGTACAGGACAGCCCAAAAAAGCTGTGGAGGGCAGAGGGTGGGTAGAACATAAAAGAAACTGTTCTTAGGGAGAACAGTGAAGAGATAACTTTTGGGAAGTTATCAAAAGGTTAATAAGTTTGTGGAGCAGATTCTGGTTTATCTATTTTTTGCTTTTCTGTCACATTGAAGATAATTTGTTGTGTGGAACAAAATAAGATTATAAGGTAAGATAATCTTATCCACTGTATCAATATGGGTCAAGGAGGTAGTTACCCACCAGGTCCCACGGAAAAGAGATAAAATTGTAAGGATTATGTGGCCAGAGTATGTGGGACAGATTATTACTTAATAAATCCCTGGGTGGGTGGATTGTATGGCTGGTTGGACAGAGGCCATGGGAAGTACAGACCCATTCTCGAGAGAGAGGGAGAGATCTTATGGGAATCTTAGGGATTTTTCTGAGAGTAACAACAGAAGGAGGAATTGTTGCCAGATCCTTCAAAGTACCCATTATACCCGCCTATTTCAATGATGAGAGCCATCCCTCACACATTACACCCCCTCCTGATACACATCTAGTCTGGGCCACAAACTCCATAGATGTAGGACTAATTTCATGTACACCATACAGAGTCACACTCAAGGAAGGGGCATTGCCCTACAAACAGAGGCAATACAAATTAACGCCAGAAAAGGAGGAAGGTATTGCTCCTCTAGTAGAAAGATTTTTAGAAACAGGTATTTTAGAAGAGACTGTTTCTCCTTACAACACACCTATCAATCCTGTCAAGAAACCAGATGGCTCTTACAGGTTTGTACAAGATTTGAAGGCCATAAATAATTTGGTAGTTCCAATAGCCCCAATAGTGTCTGATGTGCCATCACTCCTCACCTCCATTCCATTCGTTGCAGAATATTTTACAGTGATTGATTTAACAAATGCATTTTTTTCGGTTCCTGTGGATCACCAGACGAGGGCGCTATTTGTATTTATATTCCGAAATCGCCAGATGACCTGGTGTAGAATGCCCCAGGGTTATGTAGATTTGTCTGCAGACTGGCTTGCCCTCCAGACCACACTGAGGTCCTGGACCCCTCCCAATGGTTCGGTCCTCCTACAATATGTGTAGGCACCACTGGGACCTATTGATTTGTAGTCCAAGTCAGGCGGCCAGTCAGGAAGATAGTTGGTCTCTGTTAGAATGGTTGTCAGGGAATGGTCACAAAGCATCTAAAAAGAAATTTCAAGGGTGTCAAAAACAGGTTGAATACCTAGGTTTCACTTGGAGTCACGGTGAGAGGAATGTCAGTCACAAAAGAGCTGCGGCTCTCGTGGGTCTGCCCCACCCACAAACAAAATGGATACCTGATTGTGGCAGACCTCAGTGTGTGATCATAGAATGAACACTTTCAGAATCACCTGATATTCTCACATGGTCAAATTAAATGGTTGATGCCTTTGTGTACCTGAAGAATGCTATGGTAACGGCCCCTGGTCTTTGACTACCTGGCTATAAGAAAATGTTTCATCTGTATGTTAGGGAAAATTGTACAACCATGGTGGGGATCCTGACTCAGGAACATGGAGGCAAGCTCCGCCCTGTAGCTTTTTTTTCCAAAGTAGTGCCAACTCAGGTTCAGGGCATGCCTGCTTGTCGGAGAGCTCTTTCATCCTATGCAATGGTGGTGGAAATGGCTACTTCTTTCACATTGGGACATGAAACTACCCTACACACCACACATCAAGTGTTCTTACTACTGAAAAACAACACGTCGGCACAAAGGATAAGTGGATATGAGGTTATTCTTCTATCTGATCACAACTTATTATTAAATATTCTTCAGCACATTCAGGCGCTGCTCCAATTCGGAATGCCCTGTTGGAGCTCAAGGGAGAACAGGATGAAGTGGCACCAGAACACAATTGTATAGCCCACATACAGCAAGACACTTCCCCTAGGCCCGACATGTCAGCTGTGGCTCTTGATGGAGCCTCAGATGTGTTTGTAGATGGCTCATGCTCTAGACCAAATGACAATACTTACTATGCAGGATATGCCATTGTGCAACTTCCTGACAAAATACCTGAGGCTAGGCCAATCCCATATCAGTCAGCCCAGGCTGCTGAACGAATTTCCCTTACAAGAGCATGTCAATTATTTGCAGGGCAGGATGTCAACATTTACACAGACTCCAAGTACGCTCATGGTGCTGTACATGATTTTGGGGTCATTTGGGAGAGAAGAGGATTCATTGCTGCTGATGGCAAAACCATATCCCACTCTTCCTTGATATCTGGCCTACTCAAAGCCATACAGTTACAGAAAAAATTAGCCATTCTTCATTGCAGGGCACATACAAAGCACAGAGATCATATTGCCAAAGGAAATGCATTAGCAGATAAGGTAGCAAAGGAAGCTGCATTACAACAAGTGGCCAGTGAACAAATGCCTATGCTCACTTCAGGCGTCACCACCACACCACATGACGAGATGTATGCAGATTTACAAAAGTTTGCTACAACAGTCGATCTAGCGGACTGGGTCTGGAGCACAACTAGATCCAGCTTCTGGTCTAGTGTGCTTAGAGGGGAAACCATGCATTCCCTTGTCAAGTGCCGCACTGTTCATTTCACAGTACCACAGTCTAGGACATAGAAGATGGAAAACGACATGTGAAACATTATTGCAAGATTTTTACATTACAGGTTTACCTAGGTTGGTGAAAGAATGTGTTTCCAGGTGCATTACATGTATAAGGAACAATCCACAAAACCCAAAAAAACCACAACACCAGCATCTAGTGTACCAAACTACACCTTTCACCCATTTACAAATAGATTTTACCCACATGCCAAAAATAAGACCATTAAGGATAAGTTGAGGAAGGCCATTGGATGAACCTATACCCACTGGAAGATGATGTTACCTGCAATTCTAGCAGAGGTAAGAATGACACCTAACTACATGGTTATCCCCTTTTGAGATATTAATGGGAAGACCGTTCCCCACTCCTTGGGCTAGACAACCACTTTTGTTGTACCAGGTCAAGGTCCCCTTCTTTCCAACATGAGTATGTGAGAAAATGGATTCAAACTTTAGATCAGGTTGAAAGAAATGTTGCTCGCACCTCTCCTTTAATTTTTCAGGAACCAACACACCCTTTCCAAGTGGGAGTTGTCGCACTGGTCTGCCAACTCGCTAAAGACAAGAAGCAAGGCTACCTCTTTGGACCACTCACTACGGTGATAGCGGTTACCAGAACGGCTGTTCTGAAGGAGAATTCCCAGTCCTGGATCCATGCAAGTCAGGTGAAGAAGCTCTTTTTCCTGCCAGTATGGATCATAACTAACTGCAACTCCCTCCTCACTGGCCTGCCCCGCCACAGGCTATCCCCGCTTCAGTTGATCCTGAATACGGCAGCCAGACTCATCCACCTTACCAACCACTCTGTTTCCGCCACCCCCCTCTGCCAATCCCTCCACTGGCTTCCGATTGCCCAATGGATCAAATTCAAAATCCTAACACTGACGTACAAAGCTGTCCATCATACTGCCCCAAACTACATCACCGACCTAATATCCAAGTACCACCCAACACGCACTCTCCGCTCCTCACAAGACCTCCTACTCTCTAGTTCCCTGGTCTCCTCCTCCCATGCCCGCCTCCAGGACTTCTCCAGGGCATCACCCATCCTCTGGAACTCCCTACCCCAATCCATCAGACTATCATCTACTCTCCTCTCCTTTAGGCGCACCCTGAAAACCCACCTCTTCAGGGAAGCCTACCCCACCCCCTGCTAATTGCCGACCTCCTCCACTCTTCCTACCACTCCATCTCCCACAGCCATTTCCTCCTGTACCACTATCCCCTCCCTCCTAGATTGTAAGCTCCAAGGAGCAGGGCCCTCGAACCCCTCGTGTATCGCATTGTATTGTTATTGTACTGTCTCATGTATTGTCTCACATTGTAATGTACAGCGCTGAGCGAACTGTTGGCACTTTATAAATACTGTATAATAATAATAACAACTGTATTTATCACCCTGAGGACTTGGGCCTAATAAAAAGGTATCTGTGGTCAAGGACTAGATTTAAAATGAGACCCAGATAACCGGAGGTGAAAGAAAGTCAAAATGAAGTTTTGAAGAAAACAAGCCTTTCACAGGAAAAATGTTGATACAGTTTAAATATGCTTATTCTCAACAGTCAGGTTATAATAAATGTTGGATATGTAGTAAGTTATATCCTAGCATGGGTGTCGGCAACCTGCGGCTCCAGAGCCGCATGCGGCTCTTTTTCACCTTTGCTGCGGCTCCGGAGCACACTGCCCACCAGGTGACAGGCCGCCGTGGCTCGCGAGCCACATGCGGCCTCTTTACACACTTCAATGCGGCTCTTCTGTGTGCCGGGCGCCCGCTCCCCTCCCTCCTCTCGGGCGGCCGCCCCAAAAGTCAGGACTCTGCAGCTAGCCCAGCAATGGGCAAACTACGGCCCGGCGGACCTTTTAATCCGGCCCGCGGAGCGTGGCAAACATTGGCTGTCAGGATTACTATAGGGGGGATGAATTACTATATGGGGGATGAATTACTATATGGGGGATGAATTACTATATGGGGGATGTATTTTCAGTTTTAAAAATGTGTCTCTCAAAATAAATTTCAATCGTGGTTTTGGCGAGATTTGGCTCAGTTGAAAAAAAAGGTTGCCCACCACTGCATTAAGGTAAGAAACAATATATGCAGTGTCGGATTTGTTTTAAATGTTGCAATGGTTTTGCGGCTCCCAGTCTTTTTTTTTTGCCTTCGGAAACGGGTCCAAGTGGCTCTTTATGTCTTAAAGGTTGCAGACCTCTGTCCTAGCACATATAAAATTCCTCTTTTGGCCGCCCCAGTCAAGATATTTTTGGTAATAAAAGGGAATGTAAGTACTAGTTTGACCAATATTACTTGTAATGCCACCATATTTTTTCCAACTTTGGGAGTCATTCAACTCCCTGATTGAGGTTTTAGACTGGGGAAGAATTCCCACAAGGGAAAGGGAATGTGCTCTCAGTCCAAATTAAACATATCTGATCCTAGAAGGCGGGATGGAACTTCTTCTGTGAAACTCTTGCAAGTAAATGATAGAGCCCTGAAAGAAAGTTTAGAGGAGAAAAAAGTGGGATAATGTGGGAAAAACTATGTTTGGAAAACTTTTTTGGCACCTCACACTTGTTGTCACCTCTGAATTTCGCTCTGCAATAGAAAAATTGCCGGTCTCCTTGGGAAACAATACCTATATTTGTTGTGGTAAGATCTGTTACCCTTGGATACCGAGTAATGTCCACGGCTGGTGCTATGTAGCCCAATTAGTGCCAATTATGGCAGCTATAGACCAGAAGGAACACCAGGTAAAAACCAGTATATACCCAAAACACCAACTAACTCTGAGACAGAGAAGGGAAACCAAACAAGAAAAGGTAGATCTATTCTCTACAGGTGATAAGGTTTGGTCATGGTTCCCTACCTATACAGGATGTGGAATAACACTCATGAACAAAATAAATAATTACACAAACATTATCGATGATATATTGGAAAGGAACTCTAAGGACATAGGGTTGCTAAATACTGGAGACCAGAGCTATTACAAAAACAGCTGGAGATGCAAGAATTAGCTATTGAAAGCATGAGTGCTGCTCTGACAGGTTTGTGCGAGATGACAGAGGATTATGAATGCTGTACTTGGATATACAATACCACAATGACTGTTCCAGATTATTATGAAATAATAAAGCAACACAGGGAACAGGTAAAACGGTTTAATGGAAAAAGCTAGAGCTATAGGAAAAGATGGATGGAGCCCTTTTGGTTGGTTGGGATCAGGATTTGGTTCCGTCTTTTCATGGATAAAAGGTATCACTGTAAGCATAGTCATGATATTGCTTTTTGTTTTATTTTTATACCTATGTTTTAAATGTTTATTATCTTGCATTGCTAGAGCTACTAAGCCGCAAAATATAAATGAAGGTTATTTGGCTACGTACAAAAAGATGAATGAGGTAAAGAATTGAGATCATGTTCATGATCTAAGAAGGAATTGAAAAGATCTAGATAACCTCCATTTTGTTGATGTACACCATTTTAAGTATTAAGTTAGGTTTTTGCAGATATATTAGAAATTTAATGAAACTGTTTCAGCTTGCTCAAGGATGTATAAACAAAGATAAGGTGTCCCTGAGCTTTCTGTGTTCAGCCGATTCTCAGAAAGCTTGCAGAAACAGTTTAGACTAGGAAATGTATATGCCATGTTTCATGTAGTCAGCTCATGATGGAAAGTTACAAATTGCAGTTTTGGAACTCGCTCCCCTCTCCTTTTTTACTTCTGTCTAATCTAAGTAATGTTTAATAAACTTTGAACATCTTTGAACATAAGCTGTCTGCTGTTATTCCGTGTTCATAGGGTATTCCCAGAATTCTGCTGATAACCAAGAATCTCTCCACAGATCGGTGGTCTCTGAGGGGATAAAGAAAATCGATCCTTTCAATGCCCACCATTAGAATATCGCACCCTGCATCCACCCACTTCTAACGTGGACATACATGAAGTGTTCTTTTTCACTCAGCCTGTGGGCTGAAGAAAAAAAATAAAAAACAAAAAGAACCTAACAGATTCCTCCATTCGCATCGATCGATGTGGATGAAGAAATCTCTGCCAAGAAAAAAAATTGTGATTGGCCTTTTACCTCATCATGTGATCAGCTGTGTCCATAGGAACTTTTTTTTGTAACTTAAACTGTAACCTTTCCAGACTGATTGTATGGTCTCTCAAAATGCAATAGCCATTTCCTGACTACCTAAAATCTTTCAAGACCCTGTGTAAATGTATACCCTAGATTGTGCTATGCTGCATCTGATACTAATACTCCACTAGTGTGTGGTAGCGACAGAAGCAGTCCTTGAGGCAGAGACAAGCTTTGCCAGGACAGGAGTAACAAAAAAAAGCGGGTGTCGCATCTAATTCCGTGTCTGCTACAAACACAACATTTTTTGAGAGTGTCTTTTGGGATGGGGTACCAGGAATGGCATCAGGAAAATGCCTCTCATACAGCCAGCTCACTGCATGAGAGGCAATGACGCCGTCTTATAGAGGGTGGCATTAACGAACATAGTGTCCCCAACACAACAAAACTACCAGTGGTTTACAAGTCTGGGTCATAGAATCTAAAGTTCAGTTTAAAGACTGCCGCACCAATCAGGATGTGCAGAGTGACTTGCACATACTCAGTGGGCACCCGGCTGTGAAGCCGCAAACTGTCACGGCCTGGTGCCCACAGTTGAGATGCTGGGGAGAGAAGAGGGAGAGAAGGGATGGCATGAGTGAGCACATCGCTGGATCCTGGGATAGGCGAGTGTATATCATAAGCAAAATCTCCTGCGCTCAAGGACTCAGGCGGGTGGCGAATAGATGGAACCAGACCTGGAAAGATCGACCACCAATGCATGTAGAGTTGTGCAGCTCCAAATAAGGCTGGGGAAACCGGACCAATACTGCAAATCGAAACAAAAACGAGAAGCGCACCAACCTTGCGCATTACCTCAGTAACCAAAGTTTTTTAATTGTAAAATAATACTCACAAACAGCGAATATAATCAGGCATATAGGTCCTCAAAGGGACCTGAAAAGTAGAAAGCCAGCGCGGATCCCATCATGGGGGTAGATACTCCGTACAGCTGACGCGTTTCGAAGGGCATCCCTTCTTCATCAGAGCTGACTGAACTGAGAGTGCTCACTCCCATATATACCCAAGAACTGGAAATAAGCCCTCCCCACTGGGTTGGGCAGTCTCAGGTTGGGAGGAGGGGCCAAGGTGTCATCAAAATACAATAGCCATTTGTAATGCCAACAGAAAGAAATAAACATGAACAAAAAACCACTCAATATAGATACAGTACATCAGCTACAGAATGACAGCAATCATGATGATGATGGTACAAATTGTTATGAGATATTAATTATTAGATGATCAATTAAAAAATGTTTTAAAAAGGGGGGGAGGGGGGGGGGGCAATTTATCCAAAGTGCTTGTCATGATAATAAATGATATATATTTATGAATTATTAATACATCAATTTGTCAATAAAAAAATAAACAAACCTATATATACACACATACATATAAATGATTATGTAGAGTGTATGTTTTTTTAGAAGTCAGCAGCTACAGTTTTTGTAGCTGCTAACTTCTAATAAACACATAAATGACTGGAACTTTATGGTGATTTACGAGGGGCCAATTTTGCGGAGCCTATCATATTCAGGGTCACTTCAAGGATGACAGAGTGTATTGTCATTGAAATGCATACGTCGCATTATATTTTCATATCTATGACTGGCCATGGCAGCAGAGAACATGGGCATATGGTGAATTGGGTCTGTGGACCACTATGACCTCAAATCATTCTTTTTAATAATGACCAAGGGTTAGGCCCAAAAAAACCTTTAAATTTGGAAACCGTATTAGGTTTTCAAAGCAAATGGTCAGGCAAGGTTTGAATTTGGGTTGGCAGCGATACATTGTTGTGTGTATAAATTGATTTGATCCACAATCTATCCATATAGATCTTTCTTGAAAAACAGCCCCAAAAAATCAAGGGGAGTATTTAAAGTTGCTGTTTGCACCTGAATTCAGAGTTTGGCAGTGAATGGGGGAAGTAAAGGTGCTGCAGAATGTCAGCTCCCTGTCAGGATTTCCAAGCACATATCCTGAAGGACACTATGAGCTCTATGGTCGAATGTTTGGTGGCTGTGAGACACTACTTGTGCTAGCCACCGCACCAGCTTGCACTGTACTTAGGGGACTCGCCACATCACCAAGTGATACTGCAGTGCTGGTATGTAAAAGACCAGGGTGTACTAGGCCACTGGTGCTCGCCATTTCATCAAAAGGTAGTGTAGTACTAGTACTGGCACTCTGCTGAATATGAGAATCATCATGCAGTTCTAAAATCTCAGCAACCTGGGCATGGGGTTGGGTACGCCTGACCTTAGCAGGGACCTCTACTCCATCATCTGAGCTGTCAGGGTGCTGCTGCAGGTTTGTATCCTGAGTCTGACCATGTCAGTGAGGCTTCCCCTTCGCTTTCATCTGACATACTCAGAATCCCATAGGCATCTTCACTAGTGTACCTTTCTTTGGACATTTTGAAGTCTTTGGACTATCTGAAGTCACCTGTGACAATAATACACTGATCAGTAAAAAAAATATGTACACTGTACTAAATGTCACTGGTGACAGGGCAGTGAAAGGCTTAACTGGGGGTGATCAGGGAGTTAAATGTGACCTAACTGTGCTTTTACTTTGTCAGTGTACTGCTTTGACTCATATGGATCTGCTTTATTTTCGCTCTGTAATGGAATGTGCTCCAGAGAGAGAAGATTGCATCATATCCTGTGCCTGTGTTCTATAAACTGATCAGCAGGTCCAGTGCGAACATCATTGGCCTGGAGGTGGTGAGTGATCAGTGCTGTACCGAATCACAGCACCGCTGGGCGCGTTCGCTCGCCCACAGCTAGAGGAAACAGCTGGAGCACGGATCATGTATGTATGTGATTTTGTGCAGAGAGTCAATCCTGTAGCAGTAAAACTGTTAAAATTGTTTGCTTACAACATTCAGTTTTGAAGTGAATGAACTTTCCCAAACAAAAACTACATTCACTGTTAGAACTTTGAGAAACATTGCCATCCTGCTCCTGTCACTAAAGTAAAAAAAAAAAAAAAAACACATTGAGTTGACCCCACTAATGATTAGAAAATCAAACAAACATTCTTAAAACAAACATTTTCAAAATGAAAACTTTACTAGTGTATGGCCAACTTTAGTATAAATGGTCTTACAGTACAAGTGATGTTCAGTCTTGATGACCATGTATTATAAAAAAAAAAAGGCCATTATGACCAGACATGGATGTGGGTGCATGTTCCAGAATGTGGATTAAGGGACATGCAGCTGCACCCACACGGATGTAAAATTGGGAGTAGAGGCTTTGTCCCTGCAGCCTCTGTATTCCAATTGACATCAATGGGTTTGCCTGCACGCAGATGCAGAGAACACCTGTGCATCCCACGCAGGCAAAACCCAGCCCTTTGCATGATTGTATGCTTAAAGTGATACTGAAGCTAAACATTTTTTTTACCCTAATGCATTTCTTGCATTAAGGTAAAAAATGTTTTATATTTCTCTGCCCCCCTTCCCTGTGTGTTCCCCCCTCCAGGTTTTTGCATGGCTGCATTTATTCTTCCGTCTCTTCTTCTTTACACAGGACTCAAACAGCAGGAGGAGCCATTGTTTCTTGCTGTTGTCAATCAAGTGCAGTGAGGAGGAAGGAGGGGGAGGGGCCAAGTCCCGCTTTTTAACCACTTGCCAACCACTCTATAGCCGAATGATGGCTACAGCACCGTTGTCAAGTTCTGGAAGGGCGTCCCATGACTTCCTCCCAGAACGTGCCCTCGGCGATCACGTGATGTGGTATAAGGCCAATCACAGTAGCCTTTTACCACGTGATCAGCTGTGTCCAATGACACAGTAGATCTCTGGTAAATGTAGTTGCCGGTTATCAGCTGCACTTTCCTCACGCTGTCAATTATCAGAGGACGGATCAGCACTGATGATCAGTGCCCTGATGATCAGTGCCCAGCAGTGCCACCCACCTGTGCCCAAGCAGTGTCACCCACCTGTGCCTAGTAGTGCCACCCACCTTTGCCCAGCAGTGCTGCCAGTCAGTGCCCAGTGCTGCCCATCAGTGTTGGATATCAGTGCAGCATCATCAGTGCCACCTCATCAGTGCCCATCAGTGCTGCCTGTCAGTGCAGCCTCATCAACGCACATCAGTGAAGGAGAAAAATTACCTGTTTGCAAAATTTTATAATAGAAACAAAGAAAAAAACTTTTATTTTGCTTTTATTTTTTTGTTTATAGCGCAAAAAAGAAAAACCCCAGCGGCAATTAAACACCGCCAAAAGGAAGCTCTATTTCTATGAAAAAAATTATAAAAATGTCATATTGGTACAGTGTTGCATTACCGCGTAATTGTCATTCAAAATGTGACAGCACTAAAAGCTGAAAATTTGCCTGGGCAGGAAGGCGGTATAAGTGCCCGGTAGGCAAGTGGTTAAAGAGAATTTGTTTCCAAAACCATACTTACATAGGTGGTAGATGCTGCATCTGTCCCTCGCCGACTCAGCGATCACATGACACTGAGTTCTCACCACTGCATGAGCAGAGACTGTCAGTCACCACTGTCTGCTCTGTCCCCTACACTCACTGGAGTGCTGGGCTGTGGGGGAGCAGCTGGCTCAGTCTCTCAGCAGCTCGCCGAGAGGCTCAGGCCAGGTGCTGCTCCCCTGGACTGTATGAGTGATGTCAGACGACGACGGGCTTCAGCCTGCTGTCAGCTGAAAACAGGTCACAGGAGTGCAGAATGAACTTTACTCCTGTGATCTACAAAAGTACAGCCAAACCTAATTTCTCTTTTAAGTCTATGGAGCACCTCTCCATAGACACACAGCTTGGGAGCACGCAGACACCATGTGCCTCCATTGCAAACAGCTTGCTATGGGGACACGGGAAGAGGAGGAGCCAAGGTTGCCGACTGGGGATCCGAGCTTAGTAACACTTTAAGTATGCCTTTGTGAACGAGACATTCAAAGGGAAGGTGTCACGATCGCGGCATCAGACCCCAGACCTTCTCACCAAACTCATGACCGAAGGACCGGCCGATCTAAAACCGCAATGTGACCTGTGTAACAATGCCACACCCAGCTGCACCCTACACAGCGATTTTCCAGCTAATGGTCAACCGATCGATGTGCCGTCAGCCTGAGCAATTGTTACTGGGTCGGGTTAATTACGCAACTAACCCTTAACTGCCACCACCCCTTTTTGTACAGAGAAAGGGGAAACTCTCTTTATCACATATACACTGTAATGGTTGAAAAGTCGTCTGTCCAATACGGTCACCGCAGGCGAATATTTTTTCAGTAAGCAAATATTTTGAGTAATTGTTGCAATGTGTGTCTCAAAGCTTCTAAAACTTTTTTGGTCATGCCAGACTGAGGCAGTTGAATTTTATACCCTCACCTGTACACAGATTTTTAATCGGTCATACACACACACACACACACACACACACACACAGTGAAAGAATTAAGTATTTGATCCCCTGTTGATTTTGAATATTCACAAAAAAGTGATCAGTCTTAAAATCGAATGGTAGGTGTATTGTAACACAGAGACAGAATAGCAACAAAAAATTTAAAAGAAATGCATGTCTAACAAATTATGCACTGATTTGCATGTTCATGAGGGAAACAAGTATTTGATTCCCCTTATCATTCAGCAGGATTTCTGGATACCAGGTGTCTGTCATACAGGTAACAAGCTGAGATTAGAAGCAGTCTCTTAAAGGGAGTGCTGCTAATCTCATTTTGCTATCTGTATAAAAAGACACCTGTCCACAGGAGCAATCACACAATCAGATTCCAAATTCTCCACCATGGCAAAGACCAAAGAGCTGTCCAAGGATGTCAGGGACAAGACTGTAGACCTACACAAGGCTGGACTGGGCTACCTAACTATCGCCAAGCAGCTTGGTGAGAAGGTGACAACAGTTGGTGCAATCATTCGCAAATGGAAGAAACACAAAACAACTGTCAGTCTCCCTAGGTCATGTGCACCATGCAAGATCTCACCTCGTGTAGTGTCAATGATCATGAGAACAGTGAGGAACCATCCAAGAACTACATGTGAGGATCTTGTCAATGATCTCCATGCAGCTGGGACCACAGTCACCAAGAAAACAATTGGTAACACACTACGCCGACAAGGATTGAAATCCTGCAGTGTCCGCAAGGTCCCTCTGCTCATGAAATCACATGTCCAGGCCCGTCTGAAGTTTGCCATTGAACATCTGAATGATGCAGAGGAGGACTGGTTGAAAGTGTGGTCAGATGAGACCAAAATCGAGCGCTTTGGCATCAACTCAACTCGCTGTGTTTAGAGGAGGAGGAATGCTGCCTATGACCCCAAGAACACCATCCCAACTGTCAAACTTTGTGGTGGAAACATTCTGCTTTGGGGATGTTTTTCTGCTAAGGGGACAGGACAACTGCACCACATCAAAGGGACGATGGACAGGGCAACGTATCGTCGAATCTTGGGCGAGAACCTTCTTCCCTCAGCCAGGGCATTGAAAATGGGTCGTGGATGGGTGTTCCAGCATGACAATGACCCAAAACACATGGCCAAGGCAACAAAGGAGTGACTCAAGAAGAAGCACATTAACGTCCTGGAGTGGCCTAGCCAGACCTTAATCCAATTGAAAATCTGTGAAGGGAGCTGAGACTTGCTAAACGTCAGCCACCAAACCTTAATGACTTGGAGAGGATCTGCCAAGAGAAGTGGGCCAAAATCTCTTCTGAGATGTGTGCAAACCTGGTGGCCAACTACAGGAAACGTCTGACCTTTGCCAACAAGGGATTTGCCACCACGTACTAAGTCATGTTTTGTGAAGGGGATCAAATAATTAATTTCCCTCATGAACATGCAAATTAGTGCATAATTTGTTAGACATGCATCTCTTTAGAATTGTTTTGTTGCTATTCTGTCTCTCAGTGTTACAATACACCTACCATTCGATTTTTAGACTGATCATTTCTTTGTGAGTGGGCAAACATACAAAATCAGCAGAGGATCAAATGCCTACTTCCTTCACTGTATGTGCGTATATATATATATATATATATATATACACACAGTGGGGCAAAAAAGTATTTAGTCAGCCACCAATTGTGCAAGTTCTCCCACTTAAAAAGATGAGAGAGGCCTGTAATTGGCATCATGGGTAGACCTCAACTATGAGAGACGGAATGAGAAAAAAAATCCAGACAATCACATTGGCTGATTTGGAAAGAATTTATTTGCAAATTATGGTGGAAAATAAGTATTTGGTCACCTACAAACAAGCAAGATTTCTTGCTCTCACAGACCTGTACCTTCTTCTTTAGGAGGCTCCTCTGTCCTGCACTCATTACCTGTATCAATGGCACCTGTTTGAACTTGTTATCAGTATAAAAGACACCTGTCCACAACCTCAAACAGTCACACTCCAAACTCCACTATGGTGAAGACAAAAGAGCTGTCGAAGGACACCAGAAACAAAATTGTAGACCTGCACCAGGCTGGGAAGACTGAATCTGCAATAGAAAAGCAGCTTGGTGTGAACAAATCAACTGTGGGAGCAATAATTAGAAAATGGAAGACATACAAGACCACTGGTAAATTCCCTCGATCTGGGGCTCCGCGCAAGATCTCACCCCGTGGGGTCAAAATGATCACAAGAACAGTGAGCAAAAATCCCAGGACCACACAGGGGGACCTAGTGAATGACCTGCAGAGAGCTGGGACAAACGTAACAAAGGCTACCATCAGTAACACACTACGCCACCAGGGACTCAGATCCAGCAGTGCCAGACGTGTCCCCCTGCTTAAGCCAGTACATGTCCGGGCCCGTCTGATGTTTGCTAGAGAGCATTTGGATGATCCAGAAGAGGATTGGGAGAATGTCATATGGTCAGATGAAACCAAAAATAGAACTGTTTGGTAGAAACACAACTCATCGTGCTTGGAGGAGAGAGAATGCTGTGACCACATACCTACTGTGAAGCATGGGGGTGGCAACATCATGCTTTGGGGCTGTTTCTCCGCAAAGGGACCAGGACGACTGATCCATGTACAGGACAGAATGAATGGGGCCATGTATCATGAGATTTTGAGTGCAAACCTCCTTCCATCAGCAAGGGCATTGAAGATGAAACGTGGCTGGGTCTTCCAACATCACAATGATCCCAAACATACCACCTGGGCAACAAAGGAGTGGCTTCGTAATAAGCATTTCAAGGTCCTGGAGTGGCCTACCCAGTCTCCAGATCTCAACCCCATAGAAAACCTTTGGAGGGAATTGAAAGTCCGTGTTGCCCAGCGACAGCCCCAAAACATCACTGCTCTAGAGGAGATCTGCATGCAGGATTGGGCCAACATACCAGCAACAGTGTGTGCCAACCTTGTGAAGACTTACAGGAAACATTTGACCTCTGTCATTGCCAGCAAAGGATATATAACAAAGTATTGAGATGAACTTTTGATATTGACCAAATACTTATTTTCCACCATAATTTGCAAATAAATTCTTTCCAAATCAGCCAATGTGATTGTCTGGATTTTTTTTCTCATTTTGTTTCTCATAGTTAAGGTCCACCTATGATGCCAATTACAGGCCTCTCTCACCTTTTTAAGTGGGAGAACTTGCACAAGTGGTGGCTGACTAAATACTTTTTTGCCCCACTATATATATATATATATATTTTTTTTTTTTTAATTATTATTTATTTATTTCTAATGGTTGGTGATTACTTCTTCCCTAAGAAGGCTATGTCATAGTAAACTTAGGAAAGCAAGAGCCTGCACACAGACATGCAATCAGATTTGTTGAGAGCACACAGTTACAGCTGTCACCTAGTTCTAGCTTCCAGGAATAAACTGCAAGCATAAGACAAAAAAAAAAAAAATGCCTCAATTCTGGCTCAACCTCAGGCTTTTGAACAAAATTATTTACTCATTCCAGCTTATTATAGGACTGTCCTGTTCATAACCTGGTTGGGTGGCAATGTGGCAAGTGTAGCGGAACCGTTCTGCCTGGGCTTCCTCGTGCGGAGCGATGCGTCTCAGCCAATGGTCCCCTTTCCGGCAAATCTTCCAGAGTCGGAACTTCATGTAGGGTGAATGAATGAATGCTTTATTGAACACAGCTCAGTTTATACAGCACTTCCTGGCAGTAATCCCTGCCCCCTTCACCCCCAGACAGTCTGGCACCTGGTTTTCCCCACCCACAACAAAACTCTACAGCACAGTATGAAATCTAGAGAAGTGAAAGAATACAAGTTCACATTACCCTAAACAAACAGTGTAGAATGTCTGTCTACATAACAGCTGCTAAACATGTACAGCTTTAAAAATGGTAGAACGGGAAGACCACTTAACAAGGGGATAAAACTGGAATAGAAAAATGTTATCACAAAAGGGACGGTTTGTCACAAGGCTCCCCCATTGCGTAACACCCGAGACCCGGCGAGACCTTCAAACGGGTCCGCTTGGGGCTGGTCAGTTCAGAGGGTTACTTCACCAACTCGGTTTGCCAGGACAACCCATCCGGTCCTGAAGCTTGTCTATCCAGGGCATGGGGTATGCATCAGTCACAGTTCGGTCATTGAGCCTCCGATAGTCCACACAGAACCAGACGGTTCCGTCCTTCTTGGGTACCAGGACTACCGGGGAGGCCCAGGGACTGTAAGAGGGTTCTATCACACCTAAATCCAACATTTTCTTAATCTCTCTCCTCATCCTTTCTCTGACGGACTCGGACACTGGGTAGGTTGCCTGCTTCAGGGGGGCCTGACCCTGAGTGTGTACCTGCTGGGCAGTTGTGGTGGTGTATCCAGGCAGGGATGAGAACAGCCCTCGGCGCTCTTGGAGCAGTTGGCGGACCTGTTCCTGGGCCTTGGGAGGCAGCCGTGTGCGGATCTCTACGTCCGCTATATACACACAAATGCATTGGGAACACTACACATTCTATTCCAAATCAAAACACGAAGAAAAATATATCAAATTTGTGTTCCTCAAAAAAAAAAAAAATTGAAGAAAAGTGATTAGACTGTTCAAAAAAATAGCAGTGTTTGCATTCTTCTTTACAAACTCAAACATTCACTATATAAACTGAAAAATGTTTGAAGATTTTGCTTTCCTTTGAATCACTTAATTAATATTTAGTTGTATAACCACTGTTTCTGAGAACTGCTGTACATATGTGTTGCATGGAGTCAACCAACTTCTGGCACCTGTGAACAGGTATTCCAGCCCTGGATGATTGGACTACATTCCACAGTTCTTCTCTATTTCTTGGTTTTGCCTCAGAAACTGCATTTTTTATGTCACCCCACAAGTTTTCTATTGGATTAAGATCCGGGGATTGAGCTGACCACTCCATAACGTCAATCTTGTTGGTCTGGAACCAAGATGTTGCACGTTTACTGGTGTGTTTGGGGTCGTTGTCTTGTTGGAATACCCATTTCAAGGGCATTTCCTCTTTAGCATAAGGCAGCATGACCTCTTCAAGTATTCTGATGTATTCAAACTGATCCATGATCCCTGGTATGCGATAAATAGGCCCAACACCGTAGTATGAGAAACGCAATCATGCTTCACTGTCTTCACAGTGTACTGTGGCTTGAATTCAGTGTTTGGGGGTCATCTGACAAACTGTCTCTGGCCACTAGACCCAAAAAGAACAATCTTACTTTCATCAGTCCACAAAATGTTGCGTCATTTCTCTTTAGGCCAGTCAATGTGCTCTTTGGCAAATTGTAACCTCTTCAGCACGTCTTTTTTTCAACAGTGGGACTTTGCGGGGGCTTCTTGCAGATAGCTTGGCTTCACATAGGCGTCTTCTAATTGTAACAGTACTCACAGGTAACTTTAGACCTTTTTTGATCTTCCTGTAGCTGATTGTTAACTGAGTCCTTGCAATTTTGGCTATTCTTCTATCCATTCGAATGGTAAGCTTTTGCTTTCTTCCACGTCTTTCAGGTTTTGGTTGCCATTTTAAAGCATTTGCGATTATTTTAGCTGAGCAGCCTATCATTTTCTGCACTTCTTTATATGTTTTCCCCTCTCCAATCAACTTTTTAATCAAGGTACGCTGTTCTTCTGAACAATGTATGGAACAACCCATTTTCCTCAGAATTTCAGAGAGAAATGCACTGTAACCAGCATGAACAACATTTGCTGCCTTCCTTCCTTAAATAAGGGCAATAATTGCCACCTGTTTTTCAAAGAATGAATGACCTCACTAATAGAACTCCACACTGCTATTATTTTAAACATGCCCCTTTCAATTAGTGATTCAATTACACAGAATCAGCAGCATGCATGTCTGTTGGATTTCTATTACTCTACTACACCTGCTAGTAAATTATTTGCCATGTAGAAATATCATTTCTACCAAAAACAGTGATTGATCAGGTTAGTGATGTCTGACTGCTATTATTTTGAACACAACTGTATATACCTAAAAATTATTAAAAGGCTTTGCACTTTATTTTACTGCATGTATAAAACATATTCCATTAAAAAAAAAAAAAAAAAAAAAAAAAAGACACCAAACCTTTTTGGTAATTGAAGCCTCACTCACCTGACATATTCTGATACTCAAAGGTAAGCCCACTCATGACCAAACTTTGCATGTTGTCAGGTAGTGTATTCCACCATTTATATTCATATCCAAGCACTGCTTCTGTACCAGCTGGACAGGGACTGCAAGCTATGGGAAAGATCCACAAAATTAGAGGAAGAAAAATGGAATGGCAAACATTCAAGTTACAGTAAGATAGCAACGTTATATTGCTATTTATCGATCAAAATATATATCATACATTAATGAAATTTTAAACAGTTCTTCAGAGAAATCATCTTATCCAATGTAAATAAAAATTACTTCCCCTCCTTTTTTTCCCTTAAAGCAAAACTAAAAAAAGTCAGGAATACTCACCTATTCTCCAACAGCCCAATGCCTGTGAGGTCCTTTGCCAGTGCCTGCATCTTCTCACCGGTGCTGGTCTTCAGCCATCTTGATTGGCCAGTGTAGGATGGTGTCACTCCTGCACAGGTGCAGGAGTCATTCATCCTGGTGCACTGGCACTGTGTTGAAAATAGAGCTGTGCATTTTGCAGAGGATTGCAAACAGGCAGGTAAGAATTTAATTGCAGAAGAGACATTGCCTCCCTGTTATCAATTGTTTTTTTAACCTTTAGTTGCACTTTAGGACACAACAGTGTCATGGAAATTTTGTATTGTTGGTCGAACTTTAAATGTGTCATATATGAGTGTTATTCATATGTCTCTCGTGTGGCTTAATTAAAGCTCTGAAGGCTGCAATTGGGCCATGCGCATGTACAATGTATGTATTACAGTACTCAGCTTGGTAATGGATGAGATGGCAGATCTGCGCTTATAGACCGGCGTGTATGCCACCACGGCATTCGATGCGAATGCCGCTGGCAGTAGACCGTGGGCCTGTATCCACATATCAGCAGCATAGTACCACATGGGCTTCATAACGCAAGGCGCCAAGCGGTGTGAACTCCACGTGTAGGCTTATGCATATCTTACAACCCATTACCAACTTGAAACTGTATCTTGGATGGATGTGTTTTAATAAAGATCGTACCGGGCCCATCCAGGTACAGACTGGTGTTTAGCTTAGGGAATACTTGTACAAAGGATTTGCATGCCAATGGGAGCTAGTAGGACAGGAAATATGACCTCAGAAGGCTCATGGGAGGAAGGGGAGGAAGTCTGCTGACCTCAGAAGGCTCATGGGGGAGGACCAGTGATAGATAATAGGAAAGGCTATGCTCCAATCGGAATGTACATCCTGTGTATAGGCACTCCCCATTGCATTGTTCGGTGGGAGGGGATTGACTTTATTCATGTGGGGGGCATGTGTGTATTTTTAATAAAACCAGGGGCTGAGTCTGAAACCAGCCCTTATGTGAATTCAACCATCATCCTGAGAGTGTCGTTTGATCATTCTAGGGTAACGGAGCTCCATCATCCCCACATTTCAACAGAAGCTAAAAGTAGTTGGATGGGCAGGAATCGTGTAGTTTAGCTACAGTCGTGGTAAGCGAGATTCACACAGCTTTATGGGGGATTTCTGCGCATCCAACTGCGAGTACTCACGGTAAGGAGAAATTTGTTAAAGCAAATTTCCAAGACAGTTTGGCGAGCCTGGTGGATACTAACGCGTATTCTTGCATAGCTAACCAAGCACGAGGGGGGAATGGGCCATCATGAACTAGCAAAAAGTATGCCGGCACATTTCAGGTCTCTCTGCCATTAAGAGGATCACTTTTTGCGCGTTCGTGTGGCTGATTTCGCTCTCTGTTAGCGAACAAGAATTACCGCTTAGCAAGGACCTAGTTTTTTGTCCTAAACTCTTGATCTGTGGGTGAAAGACGAGGGTTTTCTCTGCTGAGAGCAGCAGAGGGGTGGGTTTGGTTGGCTGGATTTGGTCAAGTTTAAAAATCTTCCAACCAAAAATTAAACGGGTATATGTTTTAGTGGGTAAAAGTTGTTGCATGTTTAGGTAAGTATTTGCGGGTTGTAGGTACTGTGGTGATTGCTTTACCCCCCTCCACGTGAGGTAATTATTACAGTGCTGAAAGGTTTAGGTTAATTGTTAACTGCTGTAAGATCTCTGTGTGTATGTAGTCTGTGCAATGTTTTGTGGTACTACTGCTCCCAGTAAGCATGCAGCAGGGGGTCCTTTCTGTTACATGTGCATGTTAGTGTGACATGTTGGTGTTTTATATCTGTTCTGTGATTGTGCCAAATTGTGTTGTATGTGTACTTCATATTGTTGTGCAATTGTCTGGTATATGTTCTGTCCAAAAGTCTGTTTTATGTAAGAGGTTAGAGGCAATTTTGAGGCTAGAGTCTGCCGTGTGCTCCTCTGTGGGGGGCCATTCTAGTGTTACCATGTGCTTCCCTGTGGGGGGTCATTTTTCTTGACTAACCACATGTACTCCTTTTGTTTGGTGGCCATTTTGTTAATGACCATGTGCTTTCCCTGTTGGTGGCCATTTTGTTGACTACCACATGTGCAGTAATCTCTATGCAATGTGCATGAAGTTTCCTATATGCATTTGACCCATATTGTGTTTTTAATCCAAATTTTTTACAGTTTCATTTGTTTGCTTTTAGCTTTAAATTTGCGTATTGCCGGCCAATTTAAAGTGTGTTAAGCGAGTTTTTCCCTCACGTGTTCCACATTTAGTGAGCGCAGTGAAGTCTGGGTTTTTGCACATAGATTTCTTGTATAGTGATTATGTTTTTCTTGTGTTTTTCTTGTTAAAAGTAGTTCCTTATTGTAAAGCGGGTTTGTTTTAAAGCTGCTGCGTTGCGTGTTTCGCGTCCAGCAGACTTTTTGTGTAAACGGTTTTAGGTGGTTGCAGTGAAGATCGCGTGTGTAGCGCAGATCGTTTAGCGGCGCTGATAGGATTGATTTTCGCGTCAGCAACGGGTTATTCTTGGCGCAGTTTTTTGGTTCATCTCTGTGTAATTGTTTTACTGTGACACGTCCGTGTTTTTCATAAGGATCCACTTTGTCCTTTTTAACAGTTTTTCAGGTTGAAAAAGGGTTTTTCTGTGTGTATTAGGAAAGTTTTTTTTTACACAAATTTCCTAAAGGTCAGTTAGCAGCTTTCCGGGCAACCAGTGACCCCTAAGTAACATCCGAAAACCCCTCTTTTTGTTTTGACTTGTGTTAGCTACTGTGTGCAGGGAGAGAAAAGCCACTTTCATCATTGTGCGGTGTGGCCTGCCAAACACAGTGGGTGATGAGAACCACATAAATTGCGCTGTGCGAGTGGGCTGTCCAGGGAAGTATAACACTTAGCCTGGTTACCACAAACACTTCGGGTGGTCAGGATCACATAAATTGCGCTGTGGGAGTGGGAGGTGTGCTCTCAGTCTGACCGCCACTTGATGCGCTTCGGGTGATCGATCAGTATCACATAAATTACGCTGTGCTGGGAAAGTGGTGGAATCAGGCCTCTCGGTAGGATCCCACCGAGTGCTCGAGGGGGTAAACAGGTACCCGGACGCGGGATATATACCAGTGACTAGTCACGATGGGCAGTAGTCAGTCCATGAAGAGAGAGGGGGAGCCAGCCCTCTTCAGGGTAAGGACAGCTGCACAACTGATGAAGGTGAGTTTGAGGGGGAGGTCTACAGAACCCCTCAAAAGGTGGAATAAATGGTCGAAGGGTACCAGATGGGAAATTCCCCGGGAAGGTACATTTGACGCATGGAGGTGGGAAAAATTCATCTCTGAATTTGGACCACGAATGCAGGCGTCAGAACTAGAGATCGCACAGCTATGGCTTCACAGGTCAATCCGATTAGGGAAGCAGGGCATACATAAACTGGTGTCTGTCCGGAAGAACCAGGTGATGTATACCTGGCCTCCAGAGGGAATAAAACAGGAGGATCCAGTGTCAGAGGTGGAGGAAGCTCTTTCAGGGCTGACTCTACTAAGGCAGGCAGGATCAGGGTCTGCTGGGGTTCCCGAACAACCAACAGTGGCTGAGAGAAGTATAACTGCACCTGTCTCTTCTGTTAGTGACGTCACTCTTGATGTACCTTCTGTGTCTTCTGTATCTATGCCTCAGCCTCTACCTCTACCTCTCCCTTCTCCCTGCTTCACCCCAGCTCCTTCTGTTTCCAACTATGAAGCCTACTCAACAACCGATTTGCAGACTATCTGTGAATCAAGGGGAATAGACACCCGGTTAAGAAACAGGGCGGATTGCATCAAAGCGCTACGAACCACTGATCAGACCCCTGCCCCCCAGCTATACCCTGATCTGAGGGACCTCAAACCTGAAGGTGCAGTAAGCGAGGTGGTTAATCTAAGCCCACCGATGAAGCTGGGTCAGCCCTTGTACTCTTCCCGGACCGAGGCCTATCCAGTCAGAGTGCAGCAATTTGAAGGTCCTCCCAATGCACAGGGGGAACGGACTTTAGGGGAACGGGTAGTTTGGCATGTCCCCTTCACCCCGGCAGAGATCCGCACTATTCTGGCTGAGCTCCCGGACTATCGAGTCAATCCGAGAGGATTTGCTCGAATGTTTGGACAAAACCAGTTCAGCTATGGTATGAGCGGGTCAGATTGTGCGCAGATCCTGCGGGCAAAGGTGGGCATGGAAGTGGCCAGTGCAGTGATTGCAGGGTGCTCTATAACCACTCATGAGGAGATGACTTCAGGGGGCAAAGAGTTTTGTGCACAGCTAAAGGCAAAGCTTCCAGAAATGTATGGCGCTACCTCTACTACGGACATGATGAAGCTCACCCAGGGTCCTAATGAGGAAAGCGCCTGCTTCTGGCGCCGTCTAAAGCAGACGGCACTGGATGCGGATCTGGAAGTTGGACCTGATGCTCCAACTGAAGGGGTAAAGGTGACCGCGACGCACATTCTGTTGCGGGCCAAATTTTTGGAAGGCATCGATACTAAAATTCGGGAAAGGCTGGTTCTGGCCCGACCCGAATATAATGAGATGTCTATCCCTGCTATCCTTTCCACTCTTGCGGCAATAGAGAGGGAAATGGATAGAAGAAAACAGGACAAGTCCAAAGTTCTTATGTCCCAGACCCCACACGAAAAACCAAGGGATCTGGGTCACAGGAAGGATAGGCCCCCACCCAGGTGCTTCCAGTGCCACCAAACGGGGCACATGAGGAGGAGCTGTCCCCAATTACCTAAAGGTCGGTGGCAGTTCATTCCTGATGAATCCTCCACCCCTATGACCACCATGGTAAGTAACTCCTATGAATTCTCATAGGAAGTTGACAAATCGGTGTCGGCCCAGATCCATCTTTTTCTAGAGGAATTAAAATATCCCCTCCCTTGCCTCACCGACACCAGTGCAGCAAGAATGGTCTTGCGAAAACAGGACATCCAAGGCAAGGTACCCCTCTCAGGGGAAAGCCCTCCTAACCCCTACTAACCTCACTATCAAACGATGCACTATTCTTAACCCAGCTTCTCTTCTTCCTGTGTTGGAAGATGAGAAGGGGGGGGGGGGGGGGGAGGACAGCAATGACAGTGCTGAATTTTGCAACACGACTAACAATACTAACACCTCTTCTGCTAACATGTCTTCTTTGTCCACTACTAACCTCTCTTCCAAAGGACACAACTGCATTTCTTTGGTGGAACTGGAGTCAGCGACGACACACCCTATATCACCCCGAGAGTAGCGGTAAGGTTGAACGTCTTAACGGAATCCTTAAAAACAGGATCTCCAACATCATGGCTGATACCCAAAAACCTTGGCCTGAGTGTCTCCCCATTGCCCCCTATTCCATCCGGAATGCCCCTCGGCAACCACATGGGCTGTCACCCTACGAGGTGTTGTTTGGGGGACCTCCCAAAACAGGGTTGTACTTTCCTCAACAGTTGTCGTCTTTGCATTCACAGCTTACAGGTTATGTGCAATCTCTGCAACGGGAGCTGCAGAAGATACACAATCGGGTTCGCGAATCGCTCCCCGATCCAAATGCAATAACAGGTGTTCTTTCTATTGAGCCAGGTGATTGGGTCGTCCTAAAGAAACATCAAAGAACCCGACTCGAGCCACGGTTCACCGGACCATACCAAGTCCAGCTGACGACACCTACCTCACTCAAGCTCGAGGGACGAGACAACTGGGTGCAAGCAAGCCACTGCAAGAAGCTTTTCAGCTACACCAGAGAATGAGGGGTGTCATTTTCCTTTTTCTTTTTGTTTGTATGTCTTACATGTGTGTGAACGGAGGAAAAGACGGCAGATACCCCAACCTTTTATTTAAAATGCACCTGCGTTTAGCCAGAACCGCCAACAAAACCAACTGTTGGGTATGCTCTAAGCCCCCACCCAGTCATCACATGTCCGCAATGGCCGCTGTTCATGCCCTATATGACATCCGCGTCGGCATGAAAAAGCAAGGGACCCCTGGTCAGTCCCCACGTAGACATTTGTCGGTAGAACTTAATGACACATTTTTAGCAGGTAACATCAGTTTTAGCACCAATATTAGCTCTAGCTCCTGTAGGACCCTCGTCAGTCCATTATGGGTAACTGGACAGCTAGGCAGCCCTCAGGTGTGCTTTAACATCAGCTTTGGCACAGGTAACAAGTTTGTTGGGACTACCACCTGCAAGGGAGGTATAACTGTCAATCTGACTAACCAGACTTCCCTTCTGAGTAACCACACTGACCGACCAGACCACGTGTGTTGGAAGGACGGATGTGATGTGCAGACTGAGGGAGCAATCCCCCAGTCTGTGCAACTGTTGCTCAGTGCCAGAGGCCGAACGAGGAACTCCTCCTGCTCTGCTATGACAGGTCCATACTATTTTCTGTGTGGTTCGGCAGCCTATAGAACATTTCCCCAGAACGCAAAAGGTTCGTGTGCCCTCATAAAGCTAGTCCCCGCATCCTATGTAGTGATGGATCATGAAGAGTTGATGGTCCACAAGAAGGTAAGGATGGCAGGGAGAGTTCGCAGAGAGCTGTTCTCTGAGGGCGACCAGGCATGGGCTTGGTTCCCCTCATGGACAGGATGGGGAATAGAACTTATGAAGCGCCTGAACAATTTTTCTGTCATCGTGGATAGTATGTTTAACGAGACCGTAGAGGCTGTCAGAGAAATTGCCCAAGAACAACGGCAGATGGGAATTTTAGTGCTTCAGGAGAAGATGGCCCTGGATTACCTTTTAGCCGCCAAAGGGGGGTTCTGTGAGTTCATCGGAGAGGATTGTTGTATTTGGATAGAAGACACCGATGACAAGGTCCAGGCCCATATGGACAAAGTTAGTGAACTACAGGGAAAAGCTAGAGCTATAGCTAGAGAGGGTTGGAATCCGTTCAAGGGTTTGGGAGGATTGGGAGATTTCCTGTTCTCCATCGGATCTTGGTTGAAGGAAGTGGGAGTGTATGTCCTGATGCTTCTCTTTTTCCTCTGCCTCTTATATGCCGCGGTGAGATGTTCCTGTTGCCTCATCGACCGTGTAAGCCAAGCTCGGGCAGACGACCACATCTCCATGCCCGCTCCTGGGATCCCACTCCAACCACTGATCGGAGGAAGACCTCACCAACCAACCACCTTCTCTACAGATTACGTCCTGGCTTCCCTCTAATTTATCTCTCTGAAGACCACATTCTCCAAGACCTTCAAGCAAGCTTCAAGCCTCATCATGGTTTGTGTCTGCGATTTGGAAAACTGTCTGGGTCGAGACCAGCCTTGTGTGGCCCCGTCTGCAGGGGCAATTTGAGAATCTGTTGCTGGATCTCCCCAGACCACCGTGGGATCACAAGCCTTATTCATACCACAAGTCTGTTTGTGGTTTTTGCAAGAGCCTTCCTGTAGTGAAGGTTCCAACGCTCTTGAGGATCATTGCTTCATCAAGCCTGTTTGCGTCGAGTCTTGTTGTTTCAGGTACCCCGTGGAGCTTTATTCTCAGGGACAACTACAGGAACTCTTTGAGGTTTTGAGACTACACCCATCAAGCTGAAGAAGATCAAGAAGGGACACGAGGAGAATATGATAAAACAGGAGGGAATGTCATGGAAATTTTGTATTGTTGGTCGAACTTTAAATGTGTCATATATGAGTGTTATTCATGTCTCTCGTGTGGCTTAATTAAAGCTCTGAAGGCTGCAATTGGGCCATGCGCATGTACAATGTATGTATTACAGTACTCAGCTTGGTAATGGATGAGATGGCAGATCTGCGCTTATAGACCGGCGTGTATGCCACCACGGCATTCGATGCGAATGCCGCTGGCAGTAGACCGTGGGCCTGTATCCACATATCAGCAGCATAGTACCACATGGGCTTCATAACGCAAGGCGCCAAGCGGTGTGAACTCCACGTGTAGGCTTATGCATATCTTACAACCCATTACCAACTTGAAACTGTATCTTGGATGGATGTGTTTTAATAAAGATCGTACCGGGCCCATCCAGGTACAGACTGGTGTTTAGCTTAGGGAATACTTGTACAAAGGATTTGCATGCCAATGGGAGCTAGTAGGACAGGAAATATGACCTCAGAAGGCTCATGGGAGGAAGGGGAGGAAGTCTGCTGACCTCAGAAGGCTCATGGGAGAGGACCAGTGATAGATAATAGGAAAGGCTATGCTCCAATCGGAATGTACATCCTGTGTATAGGCACTCCCCATTGCATTGTTCGGTGGGAGGGGATTGACTTTATTCATGTGGGGGGCATGTGTGTATTTTTAATAAAACCAGGGGCTGAGTCTGAAACCAGCCCTTATGTGAATTCAACCATCATCCTGAGAGTGTCGTTTGATCATTCTAGGGTAACGGAGCTCCATCATCCCCACACTTCAACAGAAGCTAAAAGTAGTTGGATGGGCAGGAATCGTGTAGTTTAGCTACAGTCGTGGTAAGCGAGATTCACACAGCTTTATGGGGGATTTCTGCGCATCCAACTGCAAGTACTCACGGTAAGGAGAAATTCGTTAAAGCGAATTTCCAAGACAACAGGAAGTAAACAGAAATCACCCCAAAAATGAGGGAAATCTCACCCCTGACAGTTGTCACTGCAGTAGGTGTCCTTATTGGCAGAATTTCTCTTTACTATTTTTCGAGAGATCGAGAGAGAGAAAGAAAGAAAAGAACAGAGAACTTCCGGCAGGCCCATGGAATTTGACAGGGCTGCAGCCTTTTCAACATTTACATCAATTAACTGGCTGCAGCTCTGGAATCCTCCCCAGCACCTGGACTGACTCTACACAACACTGAGGTGAAGTTCCTGCTGTATGCAGATGTACTCCTACTACTGTCACCAACAGAGAATGGCCTACAAGAAAGCCTGGAAGAGCAGGAGAAATACAGTGCAACATGGGCACTACCTATCAATCAAAGAAAACAAAAATCATAGTATTAAAAAGGAAGAACACAAAACAAACTAAGAGCCCTTCCTTTACATTAAACAAATGCACTCTTGATGAATCCCACAGCTACACATACCTTGGCCTAGGAATTAACCAATCAGGAAGTTTCAAACCAGCCAGAGAGGCCCTGAAAGACAAGGCATGCAGAGCCTTCTATGCCATCAGGAGACAGCTGTACCATCTTGTAATGCCTATGAAATGTGTTGGCCTTGCACCCTTTGTTTCTTGGGGAATTTTTACAACATAGCATCATTGCCCATATGCCAGAAGCATGAGAAATGACATTGATGTCATTTCTCTAGGCTAAAGGGACAGAATCACGAGACAGACTGCTTAAAGCAGATAAGAAGTGTTTGTGGAATTGAACGTGTTTGTGCATTTAAAAAGTCTACTGTAACATTTCTAGATGTCACAAACAAGTTCTTATCTAATTTAAGGAATGCTTACTTGTTTGAGAAGTTAGAAGTCTTTAAGTTAAGGGTAGATAAGAAGCCAATTTGTGGCAAAAGTGTGATATAACGAGATACAACGTTGTTGTTCAGTAATGTGGCTGGGCGTGAGTCTGTTATCCTCAAGGGACTTTTCTGCTGGCTCCTCCTGGAGTGTGCATGGTGCCCGCCCATTTCAGGAAAGATGCCAGAAACAGGCTATATAACGGGAAGTAGTCAAGGAGAAACCTTCCTATGTGAAAGGGGATGCTGTGATGCAGGGACTTTTGCTAAGGCTATATGGGCTCATCGATTGATCATGTTTAAGGCTTCTCTGCATTATGGTTCCGATGGGGTCTCCTTCCTGCCTTCCCACAGCTTTGGTAATGTATTAATTCTATCCTGTCAAAAGATGTGTTTATTTCATACTGGAATGCTCACATTATTATAGGTGTGTGTTACTATGCAGATTGTGATGACTATAAGGTATATCCTCCTGTGTGTTGTATGATAATAAAAGTGGAGGTTTTGACAGTGCAAGAATACTGTAGTTGGATTTTGTTATTTCTTGAAGTGCTGAGTGAATGCTATGATGTGCTAGGGCAGGTGTTCATTTGGTAGAGGGTCTCTCACATGCTTAGAATAATGGAGTAATTGCTGGCTAAACGTACCTGTGTATATGACTTGCTTTTGGTTATTGTGTCCAGCATTGCATTACACACCTAAAACCACCAGTAAAAGTCTGGCTAAGAATTGCTGATAGTGTCATTACCCCAATCCTTTGGCAGTGAAGTTTGGGGTCCTGTGGTGCCTACCCAGACCAATACAAATGGGACTCTGGCCCACCAGAAATATTTTAGTTGGAATTCTGCAAGCACCTCCTCTAAGTCCATCGGAGCACCTCCAACAGTGCT